>NC_143030.1:82167398-82202398 GCF_057628025.1 Oncorhynchus mykiss | reverse complement strand
GTGGACAGTATTATTCTTGATGACGAGGAGGGTAGTAGTCATGGTGGACAGTATTATTCTTGATGACGAGGGTAGTAGTCATGGTGGACAGTATTATTCTTGATGAGGAGGAGGGTAGTAGTCATGGTGGACAGTATTATTCTTGATGAGGAGGGTAGTAGTCATGGTGGACAGTATTATTCTTGATGACGAGGGTAGTAGTCATGGTGGACAGTATTATTCTTGATGACGAGGAGGGTAGTAGTCATGGTGGACAGTATTATTCTTGATGAGGAGGAGGGTAGTAGTCATGGTGGACAGTATTATTCTTGATGACGAGGGTAGTAGTCATGGTGGACAGTATTATTCTTGATGACGAGGAGGGTAGTAGTCATGGTGGACAGTATTATTCTTGATGACGAGGGTAGTAGTCATGGTGGACAGTATTATTCTTGATGACGAGGGTAGTAGTCATGGTGGACAGTATTATTCTTGATGACGAGGGTAGTAGTCATGGTGGACAGTATTATTCTTGATGAGGAGGGTAGTAGTCATGGTGGACAGTATTATTCTTGATGACGAGGGTAGTAGTCATGGTGGACAGTATTATTCTTGATGACGAGGAGGGTAGTAGTCATGGTGGACAGTATTATTCTTGATGACGAGGGTAGTAGTCATGGTGGACAGTATTATTATTGATGACGAGGGTAGTAGTCATGGTGGACAGTATTATTCTTGATGACGAGGGTAGAAGTCATGGTGGACAGTATTATTCTTGATGACGAGGGTAGTAGTCATGGTGGACAGTATTATTATTGATGACGAGGAGGGTAGTAGTCATGGTGGACAGTATTATTATTGATGACGAGGAGGGTAGTAGTCATGGTGGACAGTATTATTATTGATGACGAGGGTAGTAGTCATAGTGGACAGTATTATTCTTGATGACGAGGAGGGTAGTAGTCATGGTGGACAGTATTATTCTTGATGACGAGGGTAGTAGTCATGGTGGACAGTATTATTCTTGATGACGAGGGTAGTAGTCATGGTGGACAGTATTATTCTTGATGACGAGGAGGGTAGTAGTCATGGTGGACAGTATTATTCTTGATGACGAGGGTAGAAGTCATGGTGGACAGTATTATTCTTGATGACGAGGGTAGTAGTCATGGTGGACAGTATTATTCTTGATGACGAGGAGGGTAGTAGTCATGGTGGACAGTATTATTCTTGATGACGAGGAGGGTAGTAGTCATGGTGGACAGTATTATTCTTGATGACGAGGAGGGTAGTAGTCATGGTGGACAGTATTATTCTTGACGAGGAGGGTAGTAGTCATGGTGGACAGTATTATTCTTGATGACGAGGGTAGTAGTCATGGTGGACAGTATTATTCTTGATGACGAGGGTAGTAGTCATGGTGGACAGTATTATTCTTGATGACGAGGGTAGTAGTCATGGTGGACAGTATTATTCTCGATGACGAGGGTAGTAGTCATGGTGGACAGTATTATTCTTGATGACGAGGGTAGTAGTCATGGTGGACAGTATTATTCTTGATGACGAGGGTAGTAGTCATGGTGGACAGTATTATTCTTGATGATGAGGAGGGTAGTAGTCATGGTGGACAGTATTATTCTTGATGACGAGGGTAGTAGTCATGGTGGACAGTATTATTCTTGATGACGAGGAGGGTAGTAGTCATGGTGGACAGTATTATTCTTGATGACGAGGAGGGTAGTAGTCATGGTGGACAGTATTATTCTTGATGACGAGGGTAGTAGTCATGGTGGACAGTATTATTCTTGATGACGAGGAGGGTAGTAGTCATGGTGGACAGTATTATTCTTGATGACGAGGGTAGTAGTCATGGTGGACAGTATTATTCTTGATGACGAGGAGGGTAGTAGTCATGGTGGACAGTATTATTCTTGATGACGAGGGTAGTAGTCATGGTGGACAGTATTATTCTTGATGACGAGGAGGGTAGTAGTCATGGTGGACAGTATTATTCTTGATGACGAGGGTAGTAGTCATGGTGGACAGTATTATTCTTGATGACGAGGGTAGTAGTCATGGTGGACAGTATTATTCTTGATGACGAGGAGGGTAGTAGTCATGGTGGACAGTATTATTCTTGATGACGAGGAGGGTAGTAGTCATGGTGGACAGTATTATTCTTGATGACGAGGAGGGTAGTAGTCATGGTGGACAGTATTATTCTTGATGAGGAGGGTAGTAGTCATGGTGGACAGTATTATTCTTGATGACGAGGAGGGTAGTAGTCATGGTGGACAGTATTATTCTTGATGACGAGGAGGGTAGTAGTCATGGTGGACAGTATTATTCTTGATGACGAGGAGGGTAGTAGTCATGGTGGACAGTATTATTCTTGATGACGAGGGTAGTAGTCATGGTGGACAGTATTATTCTTGATGAGGAGGAGGGTAGTAGTCATGGTGGACAGTATTATTCTTGATGAGGAGGGTAGTAGTCATGGTGGACAGTATTATTCTTGATGACGAGGGTAGTAGTCATGGTGGACAGTATTATTCTTGATGACGAGGAGGGTAGTAGTCATGGTGGACAGTATTATTCTTGATGAGGAGGAGGGTAGTAGTCATGGTGGACAGTATTATTCTTGATGACGAGGGTAGTAGTCATGGTGGACAGTATTATTCTTGATGACGAGGAGGGTAGTAGTCATGGTGGACAGTATTATTCTTGATGACGAGGGTAGTAGTCATGGTGGACAGTATTATTCTTGATGACGAGGGTAGTAGTCATGGTGGACAGTATTATTCTTGATGACGAGGGTAGTAGTCATGGTGGACAGTATTATTCTTGATGAGGAGGGTAGTAGTCATGGTGGACAGTATTATTCTTGATGACGAGGAGGGTAGTAGTCATGGTGGACAGTATTATTCTTGATGACGAGGAGGGTAGTAGTCATGGTGGACAGTATTATTCTTGATGACGAGGGTAGTAGTCATGGTGGACAGTATTATTCTTGATGACGAGGGTAGTAGTCATGGTGGACAGTATTATTCTTGATGACGAGGGTAGTAGTCATGGTGGACAGTATTATTCTTGATGACGAGGAGGGTAGTAGTCATGGTGGACAGTATTATTCTTGATGACGAGGGTAGTAGTCATGGTGGACAGTATTATTCTTGATGACGAGGGTAGTAGTCATGGTGGACAGTATTATTCTTGATGACGAGGAGGGTAGTAGTCATGGTGGACAGTATTATTCTTGACGAGGAGGGTAGTAGTCATAGTGGACAGTATTATTCTTGATGACGAGGGTAGTAGTCATAGTGGACAGTATTATTCTTGATGACGAGGAGGGTAGTAGTCATGGTGGACAGTATTATTCTTGACGAGGAGGGTAGTAGTCATGGTGGACAGTATTATTCTTGATGACGAGGAGGGTAGTAGTCATGGTGGACAGTATTATTCTTGATGACGAGGGTAGTAGTCATGGTGGACAGTATTATTCTTGATGACGAGGAGGGTAGTAGTCATGGTGGACAGTATTATTCTTGATGACGAGGGTAGTAGTCATGGTGGACAGTATTATTCTTGATGACGAGGAGGGTAGTAGTCATGGTGGACAGTATTATTCTTGATGACGAGGGTAGTAGTCATGGTGGACAGTATTATTCTTGATGACGAGGAGGGTAGTAGTCATGGTGGACAGTATTATTCTTGATGACGAGGGTAGTAGTCATGGTGGACAGTATTATTCTTGATGACGAGGGTAGTAGTCATGGTGGACAGTATTATTCTTGATGACGAGGGTAGTAGTCATGGTGGACAGTATTATTCTTGATGACGAGGAGGGTAGTAGTCATGGTGGACAGTATTATTCTTGATGACGAGGAGGGTAGTAGTCATGGTGGACAGTATTATTCTTGATGACGAGGGTAGTAGTCATGGTGGACAGTATTATTCTTGATGACGAGGAGGGTAGAAGTCATGGTGGACAGTATTATTCTTGATGACGAGGAGGGTAGTAGTCATGGTGGACAGTATTATTCTTGACGACGAGGGTAGAAGTCATGGTGGACAGTATTATTCTTGATGACGAGGAGGGTAGTAGTCATGGTGGACAGTATTATTCTTGATGACGAGGGTAGTAGGCATCTTTCCCTTTTAAACAATTAATTTCTATTCGGGTTGATTAGAGGAACGAATCCATGCAGTTTGGTGGTATAAATAAACACAAATCTGCTGCTGATGGAGCTCATGAGCTGGACCTGTCTGAGCTGGACCTGTCTGAGCTGGATCTGTCTGAGCTGGACCTCTCTGAGCTGGACCTCTCTGAGCTGGACCTCTCTGAGCTGGACCTCTCTGAGCTGGACCTCTCTGAGCTGGATCTGTCTGAGCTGGACCTCTCTGAGCTGGACCTCTCTGAGCTGGACCTCTCTGAGCTGGACCTGTCTGAGCTGGACCTCTCTGAGCTGGATCTGTCTGAGCTGGACCTCTCTGAGCTGGACCTCTCTGAGCTGGACCTCTCTGAGCTGGGCCTGTCTGAGCTGGATCTGTCTGAGCTGGACCTGTCTGAGCTGGACCTGTCTGAGCTGGATCTGTCTGAGCTGGACCTCTCTGAGCTGGACCTCTCTGAGCTGGGCCTCTCTGAACTGGGCCTCTCTGAGCTGGATCTGTCTGAGCTGGACCTGTCTGAGCTGGGCCTCTCTGAGCTGGGCCTCTCTGAGCTGGGCCTCTCTGAGCTGGGCCTCTCTGAGCTGGGCCTCTGAGCTGGATCTGTCTGAGCTGGACCTGTCTGAGCTGGACCTGTCTGAGCTGGACCTGTCTGAGCTGGATCTGTCTGAGCTGGGCCTCTCTGAGCTGGACCTCTCTGAGCTGGGCCTCTCTGAGCTGGGCCTCTCTGAGCTGGGCCTCTCTGAGCTGGGCCTCTCTGAGCTGGATCTGTCTGAGCTGCTCCTCTCTGAGCTGGACCTGTCTGAACTGGACCTCTCTGAGCTGGGCCTCTCTGAGCTGGGCCTCTCTGAGCTGGGCCTCTCTGAGCTGGATCTGTCTGAGCTGGACCTGTCTGAGCTGGACCTGTCTGAGCTGAATCTGTCTGAGCTGGACCTCTCTGAGCTGGACCTCTCTGAGCTGGACCTCTCTGAGCTGGGCCTCTCTGAGCTGGGCCTCTCTGAGCTGGGCCTCTCTGAGCTGGATCTGTCTGAGCTGCTCCTCTCTGTGCTGGACCTGTCTGAGCTGGACCTCTCTGAGATGGATCTCTCTGAGCTGGACCTCTCTGAGGTGGATCTCTCTGAGCTGGACCTCTCTGAGCTGGACCTGTCTGAGCTGGACCTGTCTGAGCTGGACCTCTCTGAGCTGGACCTGTCTGAGCTGGACCTGTCTGAGCTGGACCTGTCTGAGCTGGACCTCTCTGAGCTGGACCTGTCTGAGCTGGACCTCTCTGAGCTGGACCTCTCTGAGCTGGACCTCTCTGAGCTGGATTTGTCTTAGCTGGATCTGTCTGAGCTGGACCTCTCTGAGCTGGACCCCTCTGAGCTGGATCTGTAGGCAGCTGAGCTAAACTGAGCTAAACTGGGATTCTACCACCCCACTATCAGTTAGGGGGGAAACTAATAACAAACCTGTTTTTGCTTTGTCATTATGGGGTATTGTGTGTACATTAATCCATTTGATAATAAGACTCTAACGTAACAAAATGTGGAAAAAGTAAATGGGCATGACTACTTTCTGAATACAACGTACATAATTCATGTCTCAATGCTTATTAATCCTACCTCCTCCCCTTCATCTACACTAATTGAAGTGGATTTAACAGGTGAACATCTCACCATGATTGAGTGTATATATATATATATATATATATATATATATATATATATATATATATATATATATATATATATATAAATAAAAAGGATAGATCAGCATATATATCTCTCTAGAGGGTAGGTTCATGTTACAGGGACAGACTGGGTTTGAACTATGTGCCACAGGACTGTGTTAGCCAGCTGAGCTAAAGTCTAGGCATGACCTTTTGGCCTCAGGATAAGCTCATTACACAAGTGTGGTTCACTGAATCTCCTCTGTAACACGAACCTGGGCCATTGAGACTGTGTTGTTCCCACTGAGCTAAAAGACCCACCTGCGCAGCATGAGTTTGGGGTTCTTGGCGACGTACTGCTGCACCAGGTCTCCCAGTAAGGTCTTCATGACATCGGTGAAGTACTCCAGCTTGTCGTGCAGGGCCATGGTTAGGAGAGACGCCACGTAGCCACGGTCACGCTGGGAGAAGTTCTGCTGGGCCTCCAGCGTGTGGATGAACTGGAAGAGAAGGAGAATAGATTGCTTTAAAGTCCAATGTGTCTTCTGCTTTATCCCCTCTGAGAGCCTGGAACAGCTGGTAGCCATATTACGACCCCCCCTGGAGAGGTAGCCATATTACGATGCCCCTGGAGAGGTAGCCATATTACGATGCCCCTGGAGAGGTAGCCATATTACGATGCCCCTGGAGAGGTAGCCATATTACGATGCCCCTGGAGAGGTAGCCATATTACGACCCCCCCTGGAGAGGAAGCCATATTACGATGCCCCTGGAGAGGTAGCCATATTACGATGCCCCTGGAGAGGTAGCCATATTACGATGCCCCTGGAGAGGTAGCCATATTACGATGCCCCTGGAGAGGAAGCCATATTACGATGCCCCTGGAGAGGTAGCCATATTACGACTCCCCTGGAGAGGTAGCCATATTACAACCCCCCTGGAGAGGTAGCCATATTACGATGCCCCTGGAGAGGTAGCCATATTACGATGCCCCTGGAGAGGTAGCCATATTACGACTCCCCTGGAGAGGTAGCCATATTACGATGCCCCTGGAGAGGTAGCCATATTACGATGCCCCTGGAGAGGAAGCCATATTACGACCCCCCTGGAGAGGTAGCAATATTACGATGCCCCTGGAGAGGTAGCCATATTACGATGCCCCTGGAGAGGAAGCCATATTACGACCCCCCTGGAGAGGTAGCAATATTACGATGCCCCTGGAGAGGTAGCCATATTACGATGCCCCTGGAGAGGAAGCCATATTACGATGCCCCTGGAGAGGTAGCCATATTACGATGCCCCTGGAGAGGTAGCCATATTACGATGCCCCTGGAGAGGTAGCCATATTACGACTCCCCTGGAGAGGTAGCCATATTACGATGCCCCTGGAGAGGTAGCCATATTACGATGCCCCTGGAGAGGAAGCCATATTACGACCCCCCTGGAGAGGTAGCAATATTACGATGCCCCTGGAGAGGTAGCCATATTACGATGCCCCTGGAGAGGAAGCCATATTACGACCCCCCTGGAGAGGTAGCAATATTACGATGCCCCTGGAGAGGTAGCCATATTACGATGCCCCTGGAGAGGAAGCCATATTACGATGCCCCTGGAGAGGAAGCAATATTACGATGCCCCTGGAGAGGTAGCCATATTACGATGCCCCTGGAGAGGTAGCCATATTACGACCCCCCTGGAGAGGTAGCAATATTACGATGCCCCTGGAGAGGTAGCCATATTACGATGCCCCTGGAGAGGAAGCCATATTACGACCCCCCTGGAGAGGTAGCAATATTACGATGCCCCTGGAGAGGTAGCCATATTACGATGCCCCTGGAGAGGAAGCCATATTACGATGCCCCTGGAGAGGTAGCAATATTACGATGCCCCTGGAGAGGTAGCCATATTACGATGCCCCTGGAGAGGTAGCCATATTACGATGCCCCTGGAGAGGTAGCCATATTACGATGCCCCTGGAGAGGTAGCCATATTACGATGCCCCTGGAGAGGTAGCCATATTACGATGCCCCTGGAGAGGTAGCCATATTACGACCCCCCTGGAGAGGTAGCCATATTACGATGCCCCTGGAGAGGTAGCCATATTACGACCCCCCTGGAGAGGAAGCCATATTACGATGCCCCTGGAGAGGTAGCCATATTACGATGCCCCTGGAGAGGTAGCCATATTATGACCCCCCTGGAGAGGAAGCCATATTACGATGCCCCTGGAGAGGAAGCCATATTACGATGCCCCTGGAGAGGTAGCCATATTACGATGCCCCTGGAGAGGTAGCCATATTACGATGCCCCTGGAGAGGTAGCCATATTACGACGCCCCTGGAGAGGTAGCCATATTATGGCCCTATGTTCAAGGTAGTTAAGTACCTTACTCAAGGGCGCAATGGCAGGGGCCGGCATCTAGAATTTGATACCAGCAAACCAATGGTTGCCAGCTCACTTCCTACCAGATTTGTCTGGACAAACCGACACTGTCCGTCTGCCTGCACTTCCATCTGTCCGTCTGTTCGTCTATATGTCCAACCACTTACTCACCCTGATAAGGAACAGTCTGTTGTTGAGGAGGTTGTTGAGTTGTCCCAGGCCCTGTTCCACCGTCCGTCTGCGGGACTCTGGCAGGTCCAGGTTCTGACTCAGGGGCGCCCCCCTCTGGCCGGGGAAGAACACGCGCTCTGCATACGTCTTATAGTCCAGGAGAGGAATACCTGGTCCACCCACATCACTACTCAGATCCATCATCTCTGTCATCAGATCTGGAGAGGAGGAGTGGAGAGGAGAGGAGGAGAGAGGAGGAGAGGAGAGGAGGAGAGAGGAGGAGAGGAGGGGGGGAGAGGAGAAGAGGAGGGGAGGGGAGGAGGAGAGGAGTAGAGAGGAGGGGAGAGGAGGAGAGAGGAGGAGAGGAGAGGAGGGGAGAAAAGGAGGGGAGGGGAGAGGAGGGGAGAAGAGGAGGGGAGAAGAGGAGGAGAGGGGAGGGGAGAGGAGGGGAGAAGAGGAGGGGAGAAGAGGAGGAGAGGGGAGGGGAGAGGAGGGGAGGGGAGGAGGAGAGGAGAGGAGGGGAGGAGGGGAGAAGAGGAGGGGAGAAGAGGGGAGAAGAGGAGGGGAGGGGAGAAGGAGAGGAGGGGAGAAGAGGAGGGTAGAGGAGGGGAGAAGGAGAGGAGGGGAGAAGGAGAGAAGGGGAGAAGAGGAGGGGAGAAGGAGAGGAGGGGAGAAGGAGAGAAGGGGAGAAGAGGAGGGGAGAAGGAGACGAGGGGAGAAGAGACGGGGAGAAGAGACGGGGAGAGGAGAAGAGGAGGGGAGAAGAGGAGGGGAGAGGAGGGGAGAAGGAGAGGAGGGGAGAAGAGAAGAGGAGGGGAGAAGGGGAGAAGGAGAGGAGGGGAGAAGAGGCGGGGAGAGGAGAAGGGGAGGGGAGAAGAGGAGGGGAGAAGAGGATGGGAGGGGAGAGGAGAAGAAGGGAGAAGAGGAGGGGAGGAGGAGAGGAGGGGTGAGAAAAGGAGGGGAGAAGAGAAGTGGAAGAGAGGATTGTAGAGGAGGGGACAGGAGGAGGATAAATTAATCCTGTCTTTATGAAGGCTCAGGAGCTGTGTCAATGCGTCCAAAATGGCAACCTATCCCCTAAAGAACAATCCCCTATGTAAAGAACTATCCCCTATGTAAAGAACTATCCCCTATGTAAAGAACTAGCCCGTATGTAAAGAACTATCCCCTATGTAAAGAACTATCCCCTAAATAACTATCCCCTATGTGAAGAACTATCCCCTATGTAAAGAACTATCCCCTATGTAAAGCACTATCCCCTATGTAAAGAACTATCCCCTATGTAAAGAACTATCCCCTATGTAAAGAACAGTCACCTAAAGAACTATCCCCTATGTAAAGAACAATCCCCTAAAGAACTATCCCCTATGTAAAGAACTATCCCCTATGTAAAGAATTATCCCCTATGTAAAGAATTATCCCCTATGTAAAGAACTATCCCCTAAAGAACTATCCCCTATGTAAAGAACAATCCCCTATGTAAAGAACAGTCCCCTAAAGAACTATCCCATATGTAAAGAACTATCCCCTAAATAACTATCCCCTATGTAAAGAACAATCCCCTAAAGAACAATCCCCTAAATAACTATCCCCTATGTAAAGAACTATCCCCTAAAGAACTATCCCCTAAAGAACTATCCCCTAAAGAACTATCCCCTAAAGAACTATCCCCTATGTAAAGAACTATCCCCTAAAGCACTATCCCCTAAAGAACTATCCCCTAAAGAACTATCCCCTAAAGAACTATCCCCTAAAGAACTATCCCCTATGTAAAGAACTATCCCCTATGTAAAGAACTATCCCCTAAAGAACTATCCCCTATGTAAAGAACAATCCCCTAAAGAACTATCCCCTATGCAAAGAACAATCCCCTAAGAACTATCCCCTAAAGAACTATCCCCTAAAGAACTATCCCCTAAAGAACTATCCCCTATGTAAAGAACTATCCCCTATGTAAAGAACTATCCCCTAAAGAAATATCCCCTAAAGAACTATCCCCTAAAGAACTATCCCCTAAAGAACTATCCCCTAAAGAACTATCCCCTATGTAAAGAACTATCCCCTATGTAAAGAACTATCCCCTATGTAAAGAACTATCCCCTATGTAAAGAACTATCCCCTATGTAAAGAACTATCCCCTAAAGAACTATCCCCTATGTAAAGAACTATCCCCTAAAGAACTATCCCCTAAAGAACTATCCCCTAAAGAACTATCCCCTATGTAAAGAACAATTCCCTAAAGAACTATCCCCTATGTAAAGAACAACCCCTAAATAACTATCCCCTAAGGAACTACCCCCTATGTAAAGAACAATCCCCTAAAGAACTATCCCCTATGCAAAGAACAATCCCCTAAGAACTATCCCCTAAAGAACTATCCCCTAAAGAACTATCCCCTATGTAAAGAACTATCCCCTAAAGAACTATCCCCTATGTAAAGAACAATCCCCTAAAGAACTATCCCCTATGCAAAGAACAATCCCCTAAGAACTATCCCCTAAAGAACTATCCCCTAAAGAACTATCCCCTAAAGAACTATCCCCTATGTAAAGAACTATCCCCTATGTAAAGAACTATCCCCTAAATAACTATCCCCTAAAGAACTATCCCCTATGTAAAGAACTATCCCCTATGTAAATAACTATCCCCTAAAGAACTATCCCCTATGTAAAGAACTATTCCCTAAAGAACTATCCCCTATGTAAAGAACAACCCCTAAAGAACTATCCCCTAAGGAACTATCCCCTATGTAAAGAACAATCCCCTAAAGAACTATCCCCTATGCAAAGAACAATCCCCTAAGAACTATCCCCTAAAGCACTATCCCCTATGTAAAGAACTATCCCCCATGTAAAGAACTATCCCCTATGTAAAGAACAATCCTCTATGTAAAGAACTATCCCCTAAAGAACTATCCCCTATGTAAAGAACTATCCCCTATGTAAAGAACTATCCTCTATGTAAAGAACTATCCCCTAAAGAACTATCCCCTATGTAAAGCACTATCCCCTATGTAAAGAACTATCCCCTAAAGAACTAGCCCCTATGTAAAGCACTATCCCCTATGTAAAGAACTATCCCTATGTAAAGAACTATCTCCTATGTAAAGAACTATCCTCTATGTAAAGCACTATCCCCTATGTAAAGAACTATCCCCTATGTAAAGAACTATCCTCTATGTAAAGAACTATCCCCTATGTAAAGAACTATCCCCTATGTAAAGAACTATCCTCTATGTAAAGAACTATCCCATAAATAACTATCCCCTATGTAAAGCACTATCCCCTATGTAAAGCACTCATTTTGAACAGAGTTTCATTGGCCCTTGCCAAAAGTAGGGCACTATATAGGGCATAGGGTACCATTTCAGACAAAGTCTCTATTGAACTAAACAGGCTGATAGGAGTATTTACCTGTGAACTCCTTCCTGCACTGGTCTCCCACATTGATCTCCAGAGTCTCCAGCTGAACCAGAACCTTCTTGTAGTCTCTCAGAGCCTGTTTGCTCTTCCTCCTGCACACAGACACACACAGTACCTCACCTGGGATTCACTGCAACTGCTATCAATCAGGTAATCAATCATCTACTATCAATCAATCAGGTAATCAATCATCAACTATCAATCAATCAGTTAATCAATCATCTACTATCAATCAATCAGGTAATAAATCATCAACTATCAATCAATCAGATAATCAATCATCTACTATCAATCAATCAGGTAATCAATCATCTACTATCAATCAATCAGGTAATCAATCATCTACTATCAATCAATCAGGTAATCAATAATTTATTATCAATCAATCAGGTAATCAATCATCTACTATCAATCAATTAGTTACTCAATCAACCAATCAATCAAATAAAACATTAATTAATGTATATAGATCAGTGAGTGAGTGTTAGAGTGTGTGTGTGTGAGTGAGTGTGTGTGTGTTAGTGTGTGTGTGTGTGTGTGCTATTGTGTGTGTGTTAGTGTGGGTGTGTTAGTGTAGGTGTATGTTTGTGTGTGTGTGTGTTAGTGTGTGTGTATTAGTGTGTGTGTGTTAATGTGTGTGTGTGTGTGTGTGTGTGTGTGTGTGTGTGTGTGTGTGTGTATTAGTGTGTGTGTGTGTTAGTGTGTGTGTGTGTTAGTGTGTGTTTGTGTGTTAGTGTGTGTGTGTGTTAGTGTGTGTTAGTGTGTGTGTGTGTGTTAGTGTGTGTGTGTGTTAGTGTGTGTGTTAGTGTGTGTGTTAGTGTGTGTGTTAGTGTGTGTGTGTGTTAGTGTGTGTTAGTGTGTGTGTTAGTGTGTGTGTTAGTGTGTGTGTTAGTGTGTGTGTTAGTGTGCGTGTTAGTGTGTGTGTTAGTGTGCGTGTTAGTGTGTGTGTGTGTGTGTCAGTGTGTGTTAGTGTGTTACTGACCTGTACATGAGGATGATGACCAGCACCACTAGGACCACCACAGCAGCCCCTGCAGCCAGACCCACCTGGGCAGCCAGAGGGACAGGTGAGAGGCCTTCTGTATCATACTGCACTGTACCCAGGTCTACATTCAGCTTCCCCATTACCACCTAGAGAGAGGGAGAGAGAGGGGAGAGGGAAATAGGGTGAAAGAGTGGGGAGAGAGAGAGGGAGAGGAGGTGAGAGAGGGAGGGAGAGGAGGGGAGAGAGAGAGGGAGAGGAGGGAGAGAGAGAGGGAGATATGGAGGGAGATGAGGGGAGAGAGAGAGGGAGAGAGATACAGAGGGAGAAGAGAGGAGAGAGAGAGGGAGAGAGATATGGAGGGAGAGGAGGGGAGAGAGAGATACGGAGGGAGAGAGATACGAGGGAGAGGAGGGGAGAGAGAAAATGAGAGAGATACGAGGGAGAGGAGGGGAGAGAGAGAGGGAGAGAGATATTGAGGGAGAGAGATACGGAGGGAGAGGAGGGGAGAGAGAAAATGAGAGAGATACGAGGGAGAGGAGGGGAGAGAGAGAGGGAGAGAGATACGGAGGGAGAGAGATACGGAGGGAGAGGAGGGGAGAGAGATACGGAGGGAGAGAGATACGGAGGGAGAGGAGAGAGAGAGGGAGAGAGATACGGAGGGAGAGGAGGGGAGAGAGAAAATGAGAGATACGAGGGAGAGGAGGGGAGAGAGAGGGAGAGAGATATGGAGGGAGAGGAGGGGAGAGAGAAAATGAGAGAGATACGGAGGAAGAGGAGGGGAGAGAGAGAGGGAGAGAGATTCGGAGGGAGAGAGAGAGAGGGAGAGAGATTCGGAGGGAGAGGAGGGGAGAGAGGGACAGAGATACGGAGGGAGAGGAGAGGAGAGAGGGACAGAGATACGGAGGGAGAGAAGGGGAGAGAGGGACAGAGATACGGAGAGAGAGGAGGGGAGAGAGGGACAGAGGGAGAGGAGGGGAGAGAGGGACAGAGGGAGAGGAAGGGAGAGAGGGACAGAGGGAGGTGGGAGAGGAGGGGAGAGAGGGACAGAGATATGGAGGGAGAGGAGGGGAGAGAGGGACAGAGGGAGAGGAGGGGAGAGAGGGACAGAGGGAGGTGGGAGAGGAGGGGAGAGAGGGACAGAGGGAGAGGAGGGGAGAGAGGGACAGAGATACGGAGGGAGAGGAGGGGAGAGAGGGACAGAGGGAGGAGGAGGGGAGAGAGGGACAGAGATACGGAGGGAGGAGGAGGGGAGAGAGGGACAGAGGGAGAGGAGGGGAGAGAGGGACAGAGATACGGAGGGAGGAGGAGGGGAGAGGGACAGAGGGAGAGGAGGGGAGAGAGGGACAGAGATACGGAGGGAGGAGGAGGAGAGAGAGGGACAGATACATGTAAACATCCTCAATCATTAAATAACTGCATCATCTCATTCCAGTTCCTGGTGTGGAGATGGTTGAGGAACACAGTGATGTCGTTCTGTCAGGATATACCAACTCAAAGAATAAGGTACAGTATTGACCGTGTGTGTGTGGGTGTGTGAGTGTGTGTGTGTGTGTGTGTACAAACCCTCAGGCTGGGCAGTTGGTTGCTCCCTAGACTGTCTGGTTGTTTCTCAGGTGGTTCACAGTACAGGTGAGTGCTGTCTAGAGTCTTGACCTCACACTCCTGGTCACCTAACCTGGCTACCACTTCATCACGAGTCATGGCACGCGTCAGGTCCTTACCCTGGGACGGACAGACAGCCATTAGTCATCAGAGGTCAAAGGTCCTTGACTGGACCAACACATACACAGGTCAGTCAGTCATCATGTAATATGATTGTATTTTATACAGATTCACCTCTAACAGGACAGGTTACCGTATCGGTCAGATTCACCTCTAACAGGTTACCGTGTCGGTCAGATTCATCTCTAACAGGTTACCGTGTCGGTCAGATTCACCTCTAACAGGTTACCGTGTCGGTCAGATGCACCTCTAACAGGTTACCGTGTCGGTCAGATTCACCTCTAACAGGTTACCGTATCGGTCAGATTCATCTCTAACAGGTTACCGTGTCGGTCAGATTCATCTCTAACAGGTTACCGTATCGGTCAGATTCATCTCTAACAGGTTACCGTGTCGGTCAGATTCACCTCTAACAGGACAGGTTACCGTGTCGGTCAGATTCATCTCTAACAGGTTACCGTATCGGTCAGATTCACCTCTAACAGGACAGGTTACCGTATCGGTCAGATTCACCTCTAACAGGTTACCGTATCGGTCAGATTCACCTCTAACAGGACAGGTTACCGTGTCGGTCAGATTCATCTCTAACAGGTTACCGTGTCGGTCAGATTCACCTCTAACAGGACAGGTTACCGTGTCGGTCAGATTCACCTCTAACAGGTTACCGTATCGGTCAGATTCACCTCTAACAGGACAGGTTACCGTGTCGGTCAGATTCACCTCTAACAGGTTACCGTGTCGGTCAGATTCACCTCTAACAGGTTACCGTGTCGGTCAGATTCACCTCTAACAGGTTACCGTGTCGGTCAGATTCACCTCTAACAGGTTACCGTATCGGTCAGATTCACCTCTAACAGGACAGGTTACCGTGTCGGTCAGATTCATCTCTAACAGGACAGGTTACCGTTTCGGTCAGATCCACCTCTAACAGGTTACCGTGTCGGTCAGATTCACCTCTAACAGGTTACCGTGTCGGTCAGATTCACCTCTAACAGGACAGGTTACCGTGTCGGTCAGATTCATCTCTAAAAGGACAGGTTACCGTGTCGGTCAGATTCACCTCTAACAGGTTACCGTGTCGGTCAGATTCATCTCTAACAGGTTACCGTGTCGGTCAGATTCATCTCTAACAGGACAGGTTACCGTGTCGGTCAGATTCACCTCTAACAGGACAGGTTACCGTGTCGGTCAGATTTATCTCTAACAGGATACCGTATCGGTCAGATTCACCTCTAACAGGTTACCGTGTCGGTCAGATTCACCTCTAACAGGACAGGTTACCGTGTCGGTCAGATTCACCTCTAACAGGTTACCGTGTCGGTCAGATCCAACTCTAACAGGTTACCGTGTCGGTCAGATTCACCTCTAACAGGTTACCGTGTCGGTCAGATTCACCTCTAACAGGTTACCGTGTCGGTCAGATCCACCTCTAACAGGTTACCGTGTCGGTCAGATTCACCTCTAACAGGACAGGTTACCGTGTCGGTCAGATTCACCTCTAACAGGTTACCGTGTCAGTCAGATTCACCTCTAACAGGTTACCGTGTCGGTCAGATTCACCACTAACAGGTTACCGTGTCGGTCAGATTCACCTCTAACAGGTTACCGTGTCGGTCAGATTCACCTCTAACAGGACAGGTTACCGTGTCGGTCAGATTCACCTCTAACAGGACAGGTTACCGTGTCGGTCAGATTCACCACTAACAGGTTACCGTGTCGGTCAGATTCACCACTAACAGGTTACCGTGTCGGTCAGATTCACCTCTAACAGGTTACCGTGTCGGTCAGATTCACCTCTAACAGGACAGGTTACCGTGTCGGTCAGATTCATCTCTAACAGGATACCGTATCGGTCAGATTCACCTCTAACAGGTTACCGTGTCGGTCAGATTCACCTCTAACAGGACAGGTTACCGTGTCGGTCAGATTCACCTCTAACAGGACAGGTTACCGTGTCGGTCAGATTCACCTCTAACAGGTTACCGTGTCGGTCAGATTCACCTCTAACAGGTTACCGTGTCGGTCAGATCCAACTCTAACAGGTTACCGTGTCGGTCAGATTCACCTCTAACAGGTTACCGTGTCGGTCAGATCCACCTCTAACAGGTTACCGTGTCGGTCAGATTCACCTCTAACAGGACAGGTTACCGTGTCGGTCAGATTCACCTCTAACAGGTTACCGTGTCAGTCAGATTCACCTCTAACAGGTTACCGTGTCGGTCAGATTCACCTCTAACAGGTTACCGTGTCGGTCAGATTCACCTCTAACAGGACAGGTTACCGTGTCGGTCAGATTCACCTCTAACAGGACAGGTTACCGTGTCGGTCAGATTCACCACTAACAGGTTACCGTGTCGGTCAGATTCACCACTAACAGGTTACCGTGTCGGTCAGATTCACCTCTAACAGGTTACCGTGTCGGTCAGATTCACCTCTAACAGGTTACCGTGTCGGTCAGATTCACCTCTAACAGGACAGGTTACCGTGTCGGTCAGATTCACCTCTAACAGGTTACCGTGTCGGTCAGATTCACCTCTAACAGGACAGGTTACCATGTCGGTCAGATTCACCTCTAACAGGTTACCGTATCGGTCAGATTCACCTCTAACAGGTTACCGTGTCGGTCAGATTCATCTCTAACAGGTTACCGTGTCGGTCAGATTCACCTCTAACAGGACAGGTTACCGTGTCGGTCAGATTCACCTCTAACAGGACAGGTTACCGTGTCGGTCAGATTCACCTCTAACAGGACAGGTTACCGTGTCGGTCAGATTCATCTCTAAAAGGACAGGTTACCGTGTCGGTCAGATTCACCTCTAACAGGTTACCGTGTCGGTCAGATTCATCTCTAACAGGTTACCGTGTCGGTCAGATTCATCTCTAACAGGACAGGTTACCGTGTCGGTCAGATTCACCTCTAACAGGACAGGTTACCGTGTCGGTCAGATTCATCTCTAACAGGATACCGTATCGGTCAGATTCACCTCTAACAGGTTACCGTGTCGGTCAGATTCACCTCTAACAGGACAGGTTACCGTGTCGGTCAGATTCACCTCTAACAGGACAGGTTACCGTGTCGGTCAGATCCACCTCTAACAGGTTACCGTGTCGGTCAGATTCACCTCTAACAGGTTACCGTGTCGGTCAGATCCAACTCTAACAGGTTACCGTGTCGGTCAGATTCACCTCTAACAGGTTACCGTGTCGGTCAGATTCACCTCTAACAGGTTACCGTGTCGGTCAGATCCACCTCTAACAGGTTACCGTGTCGGTCAGATTCACCTCTAACAGGACAGGTTACCGTGTCGGTCAGATTCACCTCTAACAGGTTACCGTGTCAGTCAGATTCACCTCTAACAGGTTACCGTGTCGGTCAGATTCACCTCTAACAGGTTACCGTGTCGGTCAGATTCACCTCTAACAGGACAGGTTACCGTGTCGGTCAGATTCACCTCTAACAGGACAGGTTACCGTGTCGGTCAGATTCACCACTAACAGGTTACCGTGTCGGTCAGATTCACCACTAACAGGTTACCGTGTCGGTCAGATTCACCTCTAACAGGTTACCGTGTCGGTCAGATTCACCTCTAACAGGACAGGTTACCGTGTCGGTCAGATTCATCTCTAACAGGATACCGTATCGGTCAGATTCACCTCTAACAGGTTACCGTGTCGGTCAGATTCACCTCTAACAGGACAGGTTACCGTGTCGGTCAGATTCACCTCTAACAGGACAGGTTACCGTGTCGGTCAGATTCACCTCTAACAGGTTACCGTGTCGGTCAGATTCACCTCTAACAGGTTACCGTGTCGGTCAGATCCAACTCTAACAGGTTACCGTGTCGGTCAGATTCACCTCTAACAGGTTACCGTGTCGGTCAGATTCACCTCTAACAGGTTACCGTGTCGGTCAGATCCACCTCTAACAGGTTACCGTGTCGGTCAGATTCACCTCTAACAGGACAGGTTACCGTGTCGGTCAGATTCACCTCTAACAGGTTACCGTGTCAGTCAGATTCACCTCTAACAGGTTACCGTGTCGGTCAGATTCACCTCTAACAGGTTACCGTGTCGGTCAGATTCACCTCTAACAGGACAGGTTACCGTGTCGGTCAGATTCACCTCTAACAGGACAGGTTACCGTGTCGGTCAGATTCACCTCTAACAGGACAGGTTACCGTGTCGGTCAGATTCACCACTAACAGGTTACCGTGTCGGTCAGATTCACCACTAACAGGTTACCGTGTCGGTCAGATTCACCTCTAACAGGTTACCGTGTCGGTCAGATTCACCTCTAACAGGTTACCGTGTCGGTCAGATTCACCTCTAACAGGACAGGTTACCGTGTCGGTCAGATTCACCTCTAACAGGTTACCGTGTCGGTCAGATTCACCTCTAACAGGACAGGTTACCATGTCGGTCAGATTCACCTCTAACAGGTTACCGTATCGGTCAGATTCACCTCTAACAGGTTACCGTGTCGGTCAGATTCATCTCTAACAGGTTACCGTGTCGGTCAGATTCACCTCTAACAGGACAGGTTACCGTGTCGGTCAGATTCACCTCTAACAGGACAGGTTACCGTGTCGGTCAGATTCACCTCTAACAGGTTACCGTGTCGGTCAGATTCACCTCTAACAGGTTACCGTATCGGTCAGATTCACCTCTAACAGGTTACCGTATCGGTCAGATTCACCTCTAACAGGTTACCGTGTCGGTCAGATTCATCTCTAACAGGTTACCGTGTCGGTCAGATTCACCTCTAACAGGTTACCGTATCGGTCAGATTCACCTCTAACAGGTTACCGTATCGGTCAGATTCACCTCTAACAGGTTACCGTATCGGTCAGATTCACCTCTAACATGTTACCGTATCGGTCAGATTCACCTCTAACAGGTTACCGTGTCGGTCAGATTCATCTCTAACAGGTTACCGTATCGGTCAGATTAACCTCTAACAGGTTACCGTGTCGGTCAGATTCATCTCTAACAGGTTACCGTGTCGGTCAGATTCACCTCTAACAGGTTACCGTGTCAGTCAGATTCACCTCTAACAGGACAGGTTACCGTGTCGGTCAGATTGATCTCTAACAGATTACCGTGTCGGTCAGATTCACCTCTAACAGATTACCGTGTCGGTCAGATTCACCTCTAACAGGACAGGTTACCGTATCGGTCAGATTCACCTCTAACAGGACAGGTTACCGTGTCAGTCAGATTCACCTCTAACAGGTTACCGTATCGGTCAGAATCATCTCTAACAGGTTACCGTATCGGTCAGATTCACCTCTAACAGATTACTGTGTCGGTCAGATTCACCTCTAACAGGACAGGTTACCGTGTCGGTCAGATTCACCTCTAACAGGACAGGTTACCGTATCGGTCAGATTCACCTCTAACAGGTTACCGTATCGGTCAGATTCACCTCTAACAGGTTACCGCGTCGGTCAGATTCACCTCTAACAGGTTACCGTGTCGGTCAGATCCACCTCTAACAGGTTACCGTGTCGGTCAGATTCACCTCTAACAGGTTACCGTATCGGTCAGATTCACCTCTAACAGGTTACCGTGTCGGTCAGATTCATCTCTAACAGGTTACCGCATCGGTCAGATTCACCTCTAACAGGTTACCGTATCGGTCAGATTCACCTCTAACAGATTACCGTGTCGGTCAGATTCACCTCTAACAGGACAGGTTACCGTGTCGGTCAGATTAATCTCTAACAGGTTACCGTGTCGGTCAGATTCACCTCTAACAGGTTACCGTGTCGGTCAGATTCACCTCTAACAGGTTACTGTGTCGGTCAGATTCACCTCTAACAGGACAGGTTACCGTGTCGGTCAGATTCACCTCTAACAGGACAGGTTACCGTGTCGGTCAGATTCACCTCTAACAGGACAGGTTACCGTGTCAGTCAGATTCACCTCTAACAGGTTACCGCATCGGTCAGATCCACCTCTAACAGGTTACCGTGTCGGTCAGATTCATCTCTAACAGGTTACCGTGTCGGTCAGATTCACCTCTAACAGGTTACCGTGTCGGTCAGATTCACCTCTAACAGGTTACCGTATCGGTCAGATTCACCTCTAACAGGTTACCGTATCGGTCAGATTCACCTCTAACAGGTTACCGTGTCGGTCAGATTCATCTCTAACAGGTTACCGTGTCGGTCAGATTCACCTCTAACAGGTTACCGTATCGGTCAGATTCACCTCTAACAGGTTACCGTATCGGTCAGATTCACCTCTAACAGGTTACCGTGTCGGTCAGATTCACCTCTAACAGGTTACCGTGTCGGTCAGATTCACCTCTAACAGGACAGGTTACCGTGTCGGTCAGATTCACCTCTAACAGGTTACCGTGTCGGTCAGATTCACCTCTAACAGGACAGGTTACCGTGTCGGTCAGATTCACCTCTAACAGGTTACCGTGTCGGTCAGATTCACCACTAACAGGTTACCGTGTCGGTCAGATTCACCACTAACAGGTTACCGTGTCGGTCAGATTCACCTCTAACAGGTTACCGTGTCGGTCAGATTCACCTCTAACAGGTTACCGTGTCGGTCAGATTCACCTCTAACAGGACAGGTTACCATGTCGGTCAGATTCACCTCTAACAGGTTACCGTATCGGTCAGATTCACCTCTAACAGGTTACCGTGTCGGTCAGATTCATCTCTAACAGGTTACCGTGTCGGTCAGATTCACCTCTAACAGGACAGGTTACCGTGTCGGTCAGATTCACCTCTAACAGGACAGGTTACCGTGTCGGTCAGATTCACCTCTAACAGGACAGGTTACCGTGTCGGTCAGATTCATCTCTAAAAGGACAGGTTACCGTGTCGGTCAGATTCACCTCTAACAGGTTACCGTGTCGGTCAGATTCATCTCTAACAGGTTACCGTGTCGGTCAGATTCATCTCTAACAGGACAGTTTACCGTGTCGGTCAGATTCATCTCTAACAGGACAGGTTACCGTGTCGGTCAGATTCATCTCTAACAGGATACCGTATCGGTCAGATTCACCTCTAACAGGTTACCGTGTCGGTCAGATTCACCTCTAACAGGACAGGTTACCGTGTCGGTCAGATTCACCTCTAACAGGACAGGTTACCGTGTCGGTCAGATCCACCTCTAACAGGTTACCGTGTCGGTCAGATTCACCTCTAACAGGTTACCGTGTCGGTCAGATCCAACTCTAACAGGTTACCGTGTCGGTCAGATTCACCTCTAACAGGTTACCGTGTCGGTCAGATTCACCTCTAACAGGTTACCGTGTCGGTCAGATCCACCTCTAACAGGTTACCGTGTCGGTCAGATTCACCTCTAACAGGACAGGTTACCGTGTCGGTCAGATTCACCTCTAACAGGTTACCGTGTCAGTCAGATTCACCTCTAACAGGTTACCGTGTCGGTCAGATTCACCTCTAACAGGTTACCGTGTCGGTCAGATTCACCTCTAACAGGACAGGTTACCGTGTCGGTCAGATTCACCTCTAACAGGACAGGTTACCGTGTCGGTCAGATTCACCACTAACAGGTTACCGTGTCGGTCAGATTCACCACTAACAGGTTACCGTGTCGGTCAGATTCACCTCTAACAGGTTACCGTGTCGGTCAGATTCACCTCTAACAGGTTACCGTGTCGGTCAGATTCACCTCTAACAGGTTACCGTATCGGTCAGATTCACCTCTAACAGGTTACCGTATCGGTCAGATTCACCTCTAACAGGTTACCGTATCGGTCAGATTCACCTCTAACAGGTTACCGTATCGGTCAGATTCACCTCTAACAGGTTACCGTATCGGTCAGATTCATCTCTAACAGGTTACCGTATCGGTCAGATTCACCTCTAACAGGTTACCGTATCGGTCAGATTCACCTCTAACAGGTTACCGTGTCGGTCAGATTCACCTCTAACAGGTTACCGTGTCAGTCAGATTCACCTCTAACAGATTACCGTGTCAGTCAGATTCACCTCTAACAGGACAGGTTACCGTGTCGGTCAGATTCATCTCTAACAGATTACCGTGTCGGTCAGATTCACCTCTAACAGATTACCGTGTCGGTCAGATTCACCTCTAACAGGACAGGTTACCGTATCGGTCAGATTCACCTCTAACAGGACAGGTTACCGTGTCAGTCAGATTCACCTCTAACAGGTTACCGTGTCGGTCAGATTCACCTCTAACAGATTACCGTGTCGGTCAGATTCACCTCTAACAGGACAGGTTACCGTATCGGTCAGATTCACCTCTAACAGGACAGGTTACCGTGTCAGTCAGATTCACCTCTAACAGGTTACCGTATCGGTCAGATTCATCTCTAACAGGTTACCGTATCGGTCAGATTCACCTCTAACAGGTTACCGTATCGGTCAGATTCACCTCTAACAGGTTACCGTGTCGGTCAGATTCACCTCTAACAGGTTACCGTGTCGGTCAGATTCACCTCTAACAGGTTACCGTGTCGGTCAGATTCATCTCTAACAGGTTACCGTGTCGGTCAGATTCACCTCTAACAGGTTACCGTATCGGTCAGATTCACCTCTAACAGGTTACCGTATCGGTCAGATTCACCTCTAACAGGTTACCGTATCGGTCAGATTCACCTCTAACAGGTTACCGTGTCGGTCAGATTCACCTCTAACAGGTTACCGTGTCGGTCAGATTCACCTCTAACAGGACAGGTTACCGTGTCGGTCAGATTCACCTCTAACAGGTTACCGTGTCGGTCAGATTCACCTCTAACAGGACAGGTTACCGTGTCAGTCAGATTCACCTCTAACAGGTTACCGTATCGGTCAGATTCATCTCTAACAGGTTACCGTATCGGTCAGATTCACCTCTAACAGGTTACCGTATCGGTCAGATTCACCTCTAACAGGTTACCGTGTCGGTCAGATTCACCTCTAACAGGTTACCGTGTCGGTCAGATTCACCTCTAACAGGTTACCGTGTCGGTCAGATTCATCTCTAACAGGTTACCGTGTCGGTCAGATTCACCTCTAACAGGTTACCGTATCGGTCAGATTCACCTCTAACAGGTTACCGTATCGGTCAGATTCACCTCTAACAGGTTACCGTATCGGTCAGATTCACCTCTAACAGGTTACCGTGTCGGTCAGATTCACCTCTAACAGGTTACCGTGTCGGTCAGATTCACCTCTAACAGGACAGGTTACCGTGTCGGTCAGATTCACCTCTAACAGGTTACCGTGTCGGTCAGATTCACCTCTAACAGGACAGGTTACCGTGTCGGTCAGATTCACCTCTAACAGGTTACTGTGTCGGTCAGATTCACCACTAACAGGTTACCGTGTCGGTCAGATTCACCACTAACAGGTTACCATGTCGGTCAGATTCACCTCTAACAGGTTACCGTATCGGTCAGATTCACCTCTAACAGGTTACCGTGTCGGTCAGATTCATCTCTAACAGGTTACCGTGTCGGTCAGATTCACCTCTAACAGGACAGGTTACCGTGTCGGTCAGATTCACCTCTAACAGGACAGGTTACCGTGTCGGTCAGATTCACCTCTAACAGGACAGGTTACCGTGTCGGTCAGATTCATCTCTAAAAGGACAGGTTACCGTGTCGGTCAGATTCACCTCTAACAGGTTACCGTGTCGGTCAGATTCATCTCTAACAGGCTACCGTGTCGGTCAGATTCATCTCTAACAGGACAGGTTACCGTGTCGGTCAGATTCATCTCTAACAGGACAGGTTACCGTGTCGGTCAGATTCATCTCTAACAGGATACCGTATCGGTCAGATTCACCTCTAACAGGTTACCGTGTCGGTCAGATTCACCTCTAACAGGACAGGTTACCGTGTCGGTCAGATTCACCTCTAACAGGACAGGTTACCGTGTCGGTCAGATCCACCTCTAACAGGTTACTGTGTCGGTCAGATTCACCTCTAACAGGTTACCGTGTCGGTCAGATCCAACTCTAACAGGTTACCGTGTCAGTCAGATTCACCTCTAACAGGTTACCGTGTCGGTCAGATTCACCTCTAACAGGTTACCGTGTCGGTCAGATTCACCTCTAACAGGACAGGTTACCGTGTCGGTCAGATTCACCTCTAACAGGACAGGTTACCGTGTCGGTCAGATTCACCTCTAACAGGACAGGTTACCGTGTCGGTCAGATTCACCACTAACAGGTTACCGTGTCGGTCAGATTCACCACTAACAGGTTACCGTGTCGGTCAGATTCACCTCTAACAGGACAGGTTACCGTGTCGGTCAGATTCATCTCTAACAGGATACCGTATCGGTCAGATTCACCTCTAACAGGTTACCGTGTCGGTCAGATTCACCTCTAACAGGACAGGTTACCGTGTCGGTCAGATCCACCTCTAACAGGTTACCGTGTCGGTCAGATTCACCTCTAACAGGTTACCGTGTCGGTCAGATCCAACTCTAACAGGTTACCGTGTCGGTCAGATTCACCTCTAACAGGTTACCGTGTCGGTCAGATTCACCTCTAACAGGTTACCGTGTCGGTCAGATCCACCTCTAACAGGTTACCGTGTCGGTCAGATTCACCTCTAACAGGACAGGTTACCGTGTCGGTCAGATTCACCTCTAACAGGTTACCGTGTCAGTCAGATTCACCTCTAACAGGTTACCGTGTCGGTCAGATTCACCTCTAACAGGTTACCGTGTCGGTCAGATTCACCTCTAACAGGACAGGTTACCGTGTCGGTCAGATTCACCTCTAACAGGACAGGTTACCGTGTCGGTCAGATTCACCTCTAACAGGACAGGTTACCGTGTCGGTCAGATTCACCACTAACAGGTTACCGTGTCGGTCAGATTCACCACTAACAGGTTACCGTGTCGGTCAGATTCACCTCTAACAGGACAGGTTACCGTGTCGGTCAGATTCATCTCTAACAGGATACCGTATCGGTCAGATTCACCTCTAACAGGTTACCGTGTCGGTCAGATTCACCTCTAACAGGACAGGTTACCGTGTCGGTCAGATTCACCTCTAACAGGACAGGTTACCGTGTCGGTCAGATTCACCACTAACAGGTTACCGTGTCGGTCAGATTCACCACTAACAGGTTACCGTGTCGGTCAGATTCACCTCTAACAGGTTACCGTGTCGGTCAGATTCACCTCTAACAGGTTACCGTGTCGGTCAGATTCACCTCTAACAGGACAGGTTACCGTGTCGGTCAGATTCACCTCTAACAGGTTACCGTGTCGGTCAGATTCACCTCTAACAGGACAGGTTACCATGTCGGTCAGATTCACCTCTAACAGGTTACCGTATCGGTCAGATTCACCTCTAACAGGTTACCGTGTCGGTCAGATTCATCTCTAACAGGTTACCG
Source organism: Oncorhynchus mykiss (assembly GCF_057628025.1). Lineage (NCBI taxonomy): Eukaryota > Metazoa > Chordata > Actinopteri > Salmoniformes > Salmonidae > Oncorhynchus > Oncorhynchus mykiss. Next base: position 82,176,572 of record NC_143030.1, on the reverse strand, counting down.
TGTCGGTCAGATTCACCTCTAACAGGACAGGTTACCGTGTCGGTCAGATTCACCTCTAACAGGACAGGTTACCGTGTCGGTCAGATTCACCTCTAACAGGACAGGTTACCGTGTCGGTCAGATTCACCTCTAACAGGACAGGTTACCGTGTCGGTCAGATTCACCTCTAACAGGTTACCGTGTCGGTCAGATTCACCTCTAACAGGTTACCGTATCGGTCAGATTCACCTCTAACAGGTTACCGTATCGGTCAGATTCACCTCTAACAGGTTACCGTGTCGGTCAGATTCATCTCTAACAGGTTACCGTGTCGGTCAGATTCACCTCTAACAGGTTACCGTATCGGTCAGATTCACCTCTAACAGGTTACCGTATCGGTCAGATTCACCTCTAACAGGTTACCGTATCGGTCAGATTCACCTCTAACATGTTACCGTATCGGTCAGATTCACCTCTAACAGGTTACCGTGTCGGTCAGATTCATCTCTAACAGGTTACCGTATCGGTCAGATTAACCTCTAACAGGTTACCGTGTCGGTCAGATTCATCTCTAACAGGTTACCGTGTCGGTCAGATTCACCTCTAACAGGTTACCGTGTCAGTCAGATTCACCTCTAACAGATTACCGTGTCAGTCAGATTCACCTCTAACAGATTACCGTGTCGGTCAGATTCACCTCTAACAGGACAGGTTACCGTATCGGTCAGATTCACCTCTAACAGGACAGGTTACCGTGTCAGTCAGATTCACCTCTAACAGGTTACCGTATCGGTCAGATTCATCTCTAACAGGTTACCGTATCGGTCAGATTCACCTCTAACAGATTACCGTGTCGGTCAGATTCACCTCTAACAGGTTACCGTATCGGTCAGATTCACCTCTAACAGGTTACCGTATCGGTCAGATTCACCTCTAACAGGTTACCGTGTCGGTCAGATTCACCTCTAACAGGTTACCGTGTCGGTCAGATTCACCTCTAACAGGTTACCGTGTCGGTCAGATCCACCTCTAACAGGTTACCGTGTCGGTCAGATTCACCTCTAACAGGTTACCGTATCGGTCAGATTCACCTCTAACAGGTTACCGTGTCGGTCAGATTCATCTCTAACAGGTTACCGCATCGGTCAGATTCACCTCTAACAGGTTACCGTGTCGGTCAGATTCACCTCTAACAGGACAGGTTACCGTGTCGGTCAGAATCACCTCTAACAGGACAGGTTACCGTGTCGGTCAGATCCACCTCTAACAGGTTACCGTGTCGGTCAGATTCATCTCTAACAGGTTACCGTGTCGGTCAGATTCACCTCTAACAGGTTACCGTGTCGGTCAGATTCACCTCTAACAGGTTACCGTATCGGTCAGATTCACCTCTAACAGGTTACCGTATCGGTCAGATTCACCTCTAACAGGTTACCGTGTCGGTCAGATTCATTTCTAACAGGTTACCGTGTCGGTCAGATTCACCTCTAACAGGTTACCGTATCGGTCAGATTCACCTCTAACAGGTTACCGTATCGGTCAGATTCACCTCTAACAGGTTACCGTGTCGGTCAGATTCACCTCTAACAGGTTACCGTGTCGGTCAGATTCACCTCTAACAGGACAGGTTACCGTGTCGGTCAGATTCACCTCTAACAGGACAGGTTACCGTGTCGGTCAGATTCACCTCTAACAGGACAGGTTACCGTGTCCGTCAGATTCACCTCTAACAGGACAGGTTACCGTGTCGGTCAGATTCACCTCTAACAGGACAGGTTACCGTGTCGGTCAGATTCACCTCTAACAGGTTACCGTATCGGTCAGATTCATCTCTAACAGGTTACCGTATCGGTCAGATTCACCTCTAACAGATTACCGTGTCGGTCAGATTCACCTCTAACAGGTTACCGTATCGGTCAGATTCACCTCTAACAGGTTACCGTATCGGTCAGATTCACCTCTAACAGGTTACCGTGTCGGTCAGATTCACCTCTAACAGGACAGGTTACCGTGTCGGTCAGATTCACCTCTAACAGGACAGGTTACCGTGTCGGTCAGATTCACCTCTAACAGGTTACCGTGTCGGTCAGATTCATCTCTAACAGGTTACCGTGTCGGTCAGATTCACCTCTAACAGGACAGGTTCCCGTGTCGGTCAGATTCACCTCTAACAGGACAGGTTACCGTGTCGGTCAGATTCACCTCTAACAGGACAGGTTACCGTGTCGGTCAGATCCACCTCTAACAGGTTACCGTGTCGGTCAGATTCATCTCTAACAGGTTACCGTGTCGGTCAGATTCACCTCTAACAGGTTACCGTATCGGTCAGATTCACCTGTAACAGGTTACCGTATCGGTCAGATTCACCTCTAACAGGTTACCGTATCGGTCAGATTCACCTCTAACAGGTTACCGTGTCGGTCAGATTCACCTCTAACAGGTTACCGTGTCGGTCAGATTCATCTCTAACAGGTTACCGTGTCGGTCAGATTCACCTCTAACAGGACAGGTTACCGTATCGGTCAGATTCACCTCTAACAGGACAGGTTACCGTGTCAGTCAGATTCACCTCTAACAGGTTACCGTATCGGTCAGATTCATCTCTAACAGGTTACCTTATCGGTCAGATTCACCTCTAACAGGTTACCGTATCGGTCAGATTCACCTCTAACAGGTTACCGTGTCGGTCAGATTCACCTCTAACAGGTTACCGTGTCGGTCAGATTCACCTCTAACAGGTTACCGTGTCGGTCAGATCCACCTCTAACAGGTTACCGTATCGGTCAGATTCACCTCTAACAGATTACCGTGTCGGTCAGATTCACCTCTAACAGGACAGGTTACCGTGTCGGTCAGATTAATCTCTAACAGGTTACCGTGTCGGTCAGATTCACCTCTAACAGGTTACCGTGTCGGTCAGATTCACCTCTAACAGGACAGGTTACCGTGTCGGTCAGATTCACCTCTAACAGGACAGGTTACCGTATCGGTCAGATTCACCTCTAACAGGACAGGTTACCGTGTCAGTCAGATTCACCTCTAACAGATTACCGTGTCGGTCAGATTCATCTCTAACAGGTTACCGTATCGGTCAGATTCACCTCTAACAGGTTACCGTGTCGGTCAGATTCACCTCTAACAGATTACCGTGTCGGTCAGATTCACCTCTAACAGGACAGGTTACCGTATCGGTCAGATTCACCTCTAACAGGACAGGTTACCGTGTCAGTCAGATTCACCTCTAACAGGTTACCGTATCGGTCAGATTCATCTCTAACAGGTTACCGTATCGGTCAGATTCACCTCTAACAGGTTACCGTATCGGTCAGATTCACCTCTAACAGGTTACCGTGTCGGTCAGATTCACCTCTAACAGGTTACCGTATCGGTCAGATTCACCTCTAACAGGTTACCGTGTCGGTCAGATTCACCTCTAACAGGTTACCGTGTAGGTCAGATCCACCTCTAACAGGTTACCGTGTCGGTCAGATTCAGATCTAACAGGTTACCGTGTCGGTCAGATTCACCTCTAACAGGACAGGTTACCGTGTCGGTCAGATTCACCTCTAACAGGACAGGTTACCGTGTCGGTCAGATTCACCTCTAACAGGACAGGTTACCGTGTCGGTCAGATTCACCTCTAACAGGACAGGTTACCGTGTCGGTCAGATCCACCTCTAACAGGTTACCGTGTCGGTCAGATTCACCTCTAACAGGTTACCGTATCGGTCAGATTCACCTCTAACAGGTTACCGTATCGGTCAGATTCACCTCTAACAGGCTACCGTGTCGGTCAGATTCATCTCTAACAGGTTACCGTGTCGGTCAGATTCACCTCTAACAGGTTACCGTATCGGTCAGATTCACCTCTAACAGGTTACCGTATCGGTCAGATTCACCTCTAACAGGTTACCGTGTCGGTCAGATTCACCTCTAACAGGTTACCATGTCGGTCAGATTTACCTCTAACAGGACAGGTTACCGTGTCGGTCAGATTCACCTCTAACAGGTTACCGTGTCGGTCAGATTCACCTCTAACAGGACAGGTTACCGTGTCGGTCAGATTCACCTCTAACAGGTTACCGTGTCGGTCAGATTCACCTCTAACAGGACAGGTTACCATGTCGGTCAGATTCACCTCTAACAGGTTACCGTATCGGTCAGATTCATCTCTAACAGGTTACCGTGTCGGTCAGATTCACCTCTAACAGGACAGGTTACCGTGTCGGTCAGATTCACCTCTAACAGGACAGGTTACCGTGTCGGTCAGATTCACCTCTAACAGGACAGGTTACCGTGTCGGTCAGATTCACCTCTAACAGGACAGGTTACCGTGTCGGTCAGATTCACCTCTAACAGGACAGGTTACCGTGTCGGTCAGATTCACCTCTAACAGGTTACCGTGTCGGACAGATTCATCTCTAACAGGTTACCGTGTCGGTCAGATTCACCTCTAACAGGACAGGTTACCGTGTCGGTCAGATTCACCTCTAACAGGACAGGTTACCGTGTCGGTCAGATTCACCTCTAACAGGACAGGTTACCGTGTCGGTCAGATCCACCTCTAACAGGTTACCGTGTCGGTCAGATTCATCTCTAACAGGTTACCGTGTCGGTCAGATTCACCTCTAACAGGTTACCGTGTCGGTCAGATTCACCTCTAACAGGTTACCGTATCGGTCAGATTCACCTCTAACAGGTTACCGTATCGGTCAGATTCACCTCTAACAGGTTACCGTGTCGGTCAGATTCACCTCTAACAGGTTACCGTATCGGTCAGATTCACCTCTAACAGGTTACCGTATCGGTCAGATTCACCTCTAACAGGTTACCGTATCGGTCAGATTCACCTCTAACATGTTACCGTATCGGTCAGATTCACCTCTAACAGGTTACCGTATCGGTCAGATTCATCTCTAACAGGTTACCGTATCGGTCAGATTCATCTCTAACAGGTTACCGTGTCGGTCAGATTCACCTCTAACAGGTTACCGTGTCAGTCAGATTCACCTCTAACAGATTACCGTGTCAGTCAGATTCACCTCTAACAGGACAGGTTACCGTGTCGGTCAGATTCATCTCTAACAGATTACCGTGTCGGTCAGATTAACCTCTAACAGATTACCGTGTCGGTCAGATTCACCTCTAACAGGACAGGTTACCGTATCGGTCAGATTCACCTCTAACAGGACAGGTTACCGTGTCGGTCAGATTAATCTCTAACAGGTTACCGTGTCGGTCAGATTCACCTCTAACAGGACAGGTTACCGTGTCGGTCAGATTAATCTCTAACAGGTTACCGTGTCGGTCAGATTCACCTCTAACAGGTTACCGTGTCGGTCAGATTCACCTCTAACAGGACAGGTTACCGTGTCGGTCAGATTCACCTCTAACAGGACAGGTTACCGTGTCAGTCAGATTCATCTCTAACAGGTTACCGTGTCGGTCAGATTCACCTCTAACAGGTTACCGTATCGGTCAGATTCACCTCTAACAGGTTACCGTATCGGTCAGATTCACCTCTAACAGGTTACCGTGTCGGTCAGATTCATCTCTAACAGGTTACCGTGTCGGTCAGATTCACCTCTAACAGGTTACCGTGTCGGTCAGATTCACCTCTAACAGGTTACCGTATCGGTCAGATTCACCTCTAACAGGTTACCGTATCGGTCAGATTCACCTCTAACAGGTTACCGTGTCGGACAGATTCATCTCTAACAGGTTACCGTGTCGGTCAGATTCACCTCTAACAGGTTACCGTGTCGGTCAGATTCACCTCTAACAGGACAGGTTACCGTGTCGGTCAGATTCACCTCTAACAGGTTACCGTGTCGGTCAGATTCACCTCTAACAGGACAGGTTACCGTGTCGGTCAGATTCACCTCTAACAGGTTACCGTGTCGGTCAGATTCACCTCTAACAGGACAGGTTACCATGTCGGTCAGATTCACCTCTAACAGGTTACCGTATCGGTCAGATTCATCTCTAACAGGTTACCGTGTCGGTCAGATTCACCTCTAACAGGACAGGTTACCGTGTCGGTCAGATTCACCTCTAACAGGACAGGTTACCGTGTCGGTCAGATTCACCTCTAACAGGACAGGTTACCGTGTCGGTCAGATTCACCTCTAACAGGACAGGTTACCGTGTCGGTCAGATTCACCTCTAACAGGACAGGTTACCGTGTCGGTCAGATTCACCTCTAACAGGTTACCGTGTCGGACAGATTCATCTCTAACAGGTTACCGTGTCGGTCAGATTCACCTCTAACAGGACAGGTTACCGTGTCGGTCAGATTCACCTCTAACAGGACAGGTTACCGTGTCGGTCAGATTCACCTCTAACAGGACAGGTTACCGTGTCGGTCAGATCCACCTCTAACAGGTTACCGTGTCGGTCAGATTCATCTCTAACAGGTTACCGTGTCGGTCAGATTCACCTCTAACAGGTTACCGTGTCGGTCAGATTCACCTCTAACAGGTTACCGTATCGGTCAGATTCACCTCTAACATGTTACCGTATCGGTCAGATTCACCTCTAACAGGTTACCGTGTCAGTCAGATTCACCTCTAACAGATTACCGTGTCAGTCAGATTCACCTCTAACAGGACAGGTTACCGTGTCGGTCAGATTCATCTCTAACAGATTACCGTGTCGGTCAGATTCACCTCTAACAGATTACCGTGTCGGTCAGATTCACCTCTAACAGGACAGGTTACCGTATCGGTCAGATTCACCTCTAACAGGACAGGTTACCGTGTCAGTCAGATTCACCTCTAACAGGTTACCGTATCGGTCAGATTCATCTCTAACAGGTTACCGTATCGGTCAGATTCACCTCTAACAGGTTACCGTATCGGTCAGATTCACCTCTAACAGGTTACCGTGTCGGTCAGATTCACCTCTAACAGGTTACCGTGTCGGTCAGATTCACCTCTAACAGGTTACCGTGTCGGTCAGATCCACCTCTAACAGGTTACCGTGTCGGTCAGATTCACCTCTAACGGGTTACCGTGTTGGTCAGATTCACCTCTAACAGGACAGGTTACCGTGTCGGTCAGATTAATCTCTAACAGGTTACCGTGTCGGTCAGATTCACCTCTAACAGGTTACCGTGTCGGTCAGATTCACCTCTAACAGGTTACCGTGTCGGTCAGATTCACCTCTAACAGGACAGGTTACCGTGTCGGTCAGATTCACCTCTAACAGGACAGGTTACCGTGTCAGTCAGATTCACCTCTAACAGGTTACCGTATCGGTCAGATTCATCTCTAACAGGTTACCGTATCGGTCAGATTCACCTCTAACAGGTTACCGTGTCGGTCAGATTCACCTCTAACAGGTTACCGTGTCGGTCAGATTCACCTCTAACAGGTTACCGTGTCGGTCAGATTCACCTCTAACAGGACAGGTTACCGTGTCGGTCAGATTAATCTCTAACAGGTTACCGTGTCGGTCAGATTCACCTCTAACAGGTTACCGTGTCGGTCAGATTCACCTCTAACAGGACAGGTTACCGTATCGGTCAGATCCACCTCTAACAGGTTACCGTGTCGGTCAGATTCATCTCTAACAGGTTACCGTGTCGGTCAGATTCACCTCTAACAGGTTACCGTGTCGGTCAGATTCACCTCTAACAGGTTACCGTATCGGTCAGATTCACCTCTAACAGGTTACCGTATCGGTCAGATTCACCTCTAACAGGTTACCGTGTCGGTCAGATTCATCTCTAACAGGTTACCGTGTCGGTCAGATTCACCTCTAACAGGTTACCGTATCGGTCAGATTCACCTCTAACAGGTTACCGTGTCGGTCAGATCCACCTCTAACAGATTACCGTGTCGGTCAGATTCATCTCTAACAGGTTACCGTATCGGTCAGATTCACCTCTAACAGGTTACCGTATCGGTCAGATTCACCTCTAACAGGTTACCGTGTCGGTCAGATTCACCTCTAACAGGTTACCGTGTCGGTCAGATTCATCTCTAACAGGTTACCGTGTCAGTCAGATTCACCTCTAACAGATTACCGTGTCGGTCAGATTCACCTCTAACAGGTTACCGTGTCGGTCAGATTCACCTCTAACAGGTTACCGTATCGGTCAGATTTACCTCTAACAGGACAGGTTACCGTGTCAGTCAGATTCACCTCTAACAGGTTACCGTATCGGTCAGATTCATCTCTAACAGGTTACCGTATCGGTCAGATTCACCTATAACAGATTACCGTGTCGGTCAGATTCACCTCTAACAGGTTACCGTATCGGTCAGATTCACCTCTAACAGGACAGGTTACCGTGTCAGTCAGATTCACCTCTAACAGGTTACCGTATCGGTCAGATTCATCTCTAACAGGTTACCGTATCGGTCAGATTCACCTCTAACAGGTTACCGTATCGGTCAGATTCACCTCTAACAGGTTACCGTGTCGGTCAGATTCACCTCTAACAGGTTACCGTGTCGGTCAGATTCACCTCTAACAGGTTACCGTGTCGGTCAGATCCACCTCTAACAGGTTACCGTGTCGGTCAGATTCACCTCTAACAGGTTACCGTATCGGTCAGATTCACCTCTAACAGGTTACCGTGTCGGTCAGATTCATCTCTAACAGGTTACCGCATCGGTCAGATTCAACTCTAACAGGTTACCGTACCGGTCAGATTCACCTCTAACAGATTACCGTGTCGGTCAGATTCACCTCTAACAGGACAGGTTACCGTGTCGGTCAGATTAATCTCTAACAGGTTACCGTGTCGGTCAGATTCACCTCTAACAGGTTACCGTGTCGGTCAGATTCACCTCTAACAGGTTACCGTGTCGGTCAGATTCACCTCTAACAGGTTACCGTGTCGGTCAGATTCACCTCTAACAGGTTACCGTGTCGGTCAGATTCACCTCTAACAGGTTACCGTGTCGGTCAGATCCACCTCTAACAGGTTACCGTGTCGGTCAGATTCACCTCTAACAGGTTACCGTATCGGTCAGATTCACCTCTAACAGGTTACCGTGTCGGTCAGATTCATCTCTAACAGGTTACCGCATCGGTCAGATTCAACTCTAACAGGTTACCGTATCGGTCAGATTCACCTCTAACAGATTACCGTGTCGGTCAGATTCACCTCTAACAGGACAGGTTACCGTGTCGGTCAGATTAATCTCTAACAGGTTACCGTGTCGGTCAGATTCACCTCTAACA
>NC_143030.1:82049898-82162398 GCF_057628025.1 Oncorhynchus mykiss | reverse complement strand
AGGGAAGAGGAGAGGAGAGAGTTATCATTATGGTGTCTGTCTGGTTACTGGGGCTGGTCCTGCATACCAGGTGAGTCCCATTCACCTCCTCAACACTGAGGGAAGAGGAGAGGAGAGAGTTATCATTATGGTGTCTGTCTGGTTACTGGGGCTGGTCCTGCATACCAGGTGAGTCCCATTCACCTCCTCAACACTGAGGACACTAGAGAAAGAAGTGGGTGTGGACTGAGAAAGAAGTGGGTGTGGACTGAGAAAGAAGTGGGTGTGGACTGAGAAAGAAGTGGGTGTGGACTAAGAAAGAAGTGGGCGTTGACTGAGAAAGAAAGGGGTGTGGACTGAGAAAGAAGTGGGCGTTGACTGAGAGAGAAGTGGGCGTTGACTGAGAGAGAAGTGGGCGTTGACAGAGAGAAGTGGGTGTTGACTGAGAAAGAAGTGGGCGTTGACTGAGAAAGAAGTGGGCGTTGACTGAGAAAGAAGTGGGCGTTGACTGAGAAAGAAGTGGGCGTTAACTGAGAAAGAAGGGGCGTGGACTGAGAAAGAAGGGGGCGTGGGCTGAGAAAGAAGTGGGCGTTGACTGAGAGAGAAGTGGGCGTTGACTGAGAAAGAGCGGGAAAGCACAAAGGAGTCACTACACATAATTATATTAATTTGAAATGCTAATCCTTTGCACATGAACTCTCACTCATTCTGGAACAATTGCAATCAATATATATTTATGCCCAGTGTGTCGTGGTCTTCTCTGTTGGAATCTGGTCCGTCTGCTGGAGAGTTCATCCGAGTCTCTCTCTCTCTCTCTTTCTGTAGAAGAATTTCCTTTGTTCTACTGTGAAACTCTCTCTATACTGCATGGCCAGGAGGAGAGCGTCTCCACCAGGAATTTACGACCTGAGATAACAGAACGTGGGTGTAGGAGGGAGAGAGAGAGAGAGAGAGAGAGAGAGAGAGAGAGAGAGAGAGAGACAGAGAGAGACACAGAGAGATAAAGTAGTAATAGTAGATATATTTACATGTAGCAGGGTTGCTGTCCTACGTATGCAGTCAGGTCCTTCCTCTGTCCCGTTAGTAGCCGAGTCCCCTGGATAGTCAGGCTGGTCCCTCCTGATACAGGGCCCTTATCAGGGACTATACCAGTCAACTGGGGGTCCTATATACACACAATAACACAGAATGAATGAAATGGGTCACACTATCTGCCCTGAACAGACGTTCGGCCTCAGCCAGGTCAACAAGTCATAAATAGAATAATTAAAGTTCAAAGTGTGTGTTACCTGGTAGGTGAACGTCTGCAGTGACTGTCCTGGTTCTGAGTCTCCCACGGTAACGATGACTGGCCCCTCTGTCTCCTGTTTACTGGGCTGGAGCTCACACACTATCCTGGAACACACACACACACACACACACACACACTTATAGTACCCTACACACACTATCCTGGAACACACTGGAAAAACAAGACTTGTAACAACATAGAGACCTGACTCTTAAGGAGCTAGTTCACTGACTGGTGGTCTGAGGTTCATAGAGACCTGACTCTTAAGGAGCTAGTTCACTGACTGGTGGTCTGTCTGAGGTTCCTTCGCTGCGGTCCTTCGCTGCGGTATACTATTGCGATTAAATTGCAACATTCTTTCCCATCTCTATATGGTGAATCGGTATGCCATCGCTAGAGAGACCTTTCTACTCAGAGCCAATCAGAGAGCAAAAGTGGGGAGCCGAAAAGCAACCAACAAGTAGAAAAAAACGAGGGAACTTTTCCCAGCTTGCAGTGGGGCGGCAGGGTAGCCTAGTGGTTAGAGCGTTGGACTAGTAACCGGAAGGTTGCAAGTTCAAACCCCCGAGCTGACAAGGTACAAATCTGTCGTTCTGCCCCTGAACAGAACAGTTAACCCACTGTTCCTAGGCCGTCATTGAAAATAAGAATTTGTTCTTAACTGACTTGCCAGGTAAAAAAAAATGCCCCCTCCAAGCCAATGCCCACTGTAGCTAGTAAGATTATAATGAAATCAAAATGGTTTTGTTGCCGAGAGTCAATGTATCATCTTTACCTACAGTGGTTCTTCCTGTAAACGTTGTGTTGCACTTTATTTCATTGTCAGCCATTTTATATTTTTATATTTTATAAGTTAGTGCTCTTGTTTGACCACCAGAGGGCATCTTAAGAGCACAACATTTCTACACCTTAATTTTCTAATTCTAGTCTAACCAATACCCAAATGGAGATTGAGTGAAAATAAAAATCTGATCGATTTATTAAGACCAGTCCCCATGCTTGTCTCAGAGCAGCGCGAAACGGTGCTGAAATAGTTGACCACAGCATGGCGGGCTATTGCTTCTAACTTCAACAGGCTCTTTAAATAAATTGTTGCGACATCCGTCGAAGTCGGTTCCTCTCCTTGTTCGGGCGGCGGTCGACGTCACCTTTCATTTTCCATTTGTTTTGTCTTGTTTTCCCACACACCTGGTTCCCTCGTTACTTGTCGTGTATATAAACCCTCTGCCCCCCCCCCCCCCATGTCTGTGTGTGAAATGGTTTGTTGTAATGTGTTTGTGCACTCGGACTGGTTCGCGACCGATGTCACCCGTCTTCTAGCCATCGCCGATCCACCCTTCATTTTCCATTTGTTTTGTCTTGTTTTCCCTCATTACTTGTTGTGTATATAAACCCTCTGTTCCACCCCCATGTCTGTGTGTGAAATGGTTTGTTGTAATGTGTTTGTTGGACTCGGACTGGTTCGCGACGGGTTATTTTGTTGTTCTGGGTGCCGTTGGTTTTGCTTATTAAACTGATCCTGCTGACTTCCTTGCAGCCAGTCACACTTACATAAATAAGACCTACACCTTTTTTAACAGAACATTACTCAACACTAGTGAGACTCATGTCGCCTAAGGTAAGCCTACAGTATATCGAAAAATATGACATGACTCTCCGCCAATAATTACATATAGAGGATTGGAGGATATTTCTGTAATTCAGTGATATTTATTCACATTGTAATTCGTTATGGATCAATAACTACATAAACATTGAAATGTTGAAAGAGTATTTTTATCATTATTTTATTAATGAAAGCATAAAGATGCCAGTCGTGCACAATTATCAGTTTCTATTTAGGTTTATGTCGCCCAATCATTGTCAGTTAGAGACACAGTAGGACCCAAAAGTATAATCAATGCTCTAACGCCCCCTTGTGGTGGTCTGGAGCAATGAAGTGGTGTCGCAGGGTACCGTACTAAACCACAAATTACCTCTAAGTCCCTCGGCGTAAGCTCACAACTATTAAAGCAAGAATCAATGTAACACAAAAGCTAGCTAATCATGCTAACTATTTAGCTAACATTTAGCCAGCAAACTAAACTATATCTATGGGCTGTATGCGATTATGGAGAGTGAATTACATTGTTTCTTTGTCATCTTGCTAGCTAATTATCTAGCTGTGGTCATCTGGCTAGTACCAACTAGGGCTTTCAACAACAATAGCAGAATAGCCGCAGCTAGATAGCTAGCTAACATTGGCTATCTAGACCAGAGCTCTCCAACCCTGTTCCTGGAGAGCTACCATCCTGTAGGTTTTCGTTTCTATCCCAGTTGTAGATTCAGCTTTTCAACCAGCTAATTATTAGAATCAGGTGCACTAGATTAGAGTTGGAAGGAAAACCTACAGGATGGTAGCTCTCCAGGAACAGGGCTGGAGAACTCTGATCATAAAGGAACAAACAGGGACATGCAAAATGCCACCTTCTGGTTTGGATATTATAACAAGACTGAGTGGGTGACGACTTCCAGGTCTTTGCCGTGTGAACACAAAAGAGACTGACTGTGGACACCCTGTGTTCAGAGCTGCTACTGTCGGCAGGAAAACCGTTAGACAATCCTACCCCCTGTGTGATTACCTGGTAGAGATGAGGTATCCATGGGGCTGAGGCAGACAGCTGACCCCAGCTACAGTCACCCCTCCCTGGATGTCCTGGTAGTGCATCCCCAGGTTAGACCCATGGATGGTCACCAGCACACCCCCTTCCAACGGACCACTCACTGGCTGGATCTGACAGGGACAGAGAGGGGTTTAAATGGATCTGATAGGGACAGAGAGGGCGTTTAAATGGATCTGACAGGGACAGAGAGGGGTTTAAATGGATCTGATAGGGACAGAGAGGGGTTTAAATGGATCTGACAGGGACAGAGAGGGGTTTAAATGGATCTGACAGGGACAGAGAGGGGTTTAAATGGATCTGATAGGGACAGAGAGGGGTTTAAATGGATCTGACAGGGACAGAGAGGGGTTTAAATGGATCTGATAGGGACAGAGAGGGGTTTAAATGGATCTGATAGGGACAGAGAGGGGTTTAAATGGATCTGATAGGGACAGAGAGGGGTTTAAATGGATCTGATAGGGACAGAGAGGGGTTTAAATGGATCTGACAGGGACAGAGAGGGGTTTAAATGGATCTGACAGGGACAGAGAGGGGTTTAAATGGATCTGATAGGGACAGAGAGGGGTTTAAACACATCCTGGTCATATTAACACATCCTGGTCACATTAACACATCCTGGTCACATAACACATCCTGGTCACATTAACACATCCTGGTCACATTAACACATCCTGGTCACATTAACACATCCTGGTCACATTAACACATGCTGGTCATATTAACACATGCTGGTCACATTAACACATCCTGGTCACATTAACACATCCTGGTCACATTAACACATCCTGGTCACATTAACACATCCTGGTCATATTAACACATGCTGGTCATATTAACACATCCTGGTCACATTAACACATCCTATAGTCACATCCTGGTCACATTAACACATCCTGGTCACATTAACACATCCTGGTCACATTAACACATCCTGGTCACATTAACACATCCTGGTCATATTAACACATGCTGGTCATATTAACACATCCTATAGTCACATCCTGGTCATATTAACACATCCTGGTCATATTAACACATGCTGGTCATATTAACACATCCTATAGTCACATCCTGGTCACATTAACACATCCTGGTCATATTAACATATGCTGGTCACATTAACACATCCTGGTCAAATTAACACATCCTGGTCACATTCTGGTCACATTAACACATCCTGGTCACATTAACACATCCTGGTCACATTCTGGTCACATTAACACATCCTGGTCACATTAACACATCCTGGTCACATTAACACATCCTGGTCACATTAACACATCCTGGTCACATTCTGGTCACATTAACACATTCTGGTCACATTAACACATCCTGGTCACATTAACACATCCTGGTCACATTCTGGTCACATTAACACATCCTGGTCACATTAACACATTCTGGTCACATTAACACATTCTGGCCACATTAACACATCATGGTCACATTAACACATCCTGGTCACATTAACACATCCTGGTCACATTAACACATCCTGGTCACATTAACACATTCTGGTCACATTAAACACATTCTGGTCATATTAACACATCCTATAGTCACATCCTGGTCATATTAACACATCCTGGTCACATTAACACATCCTGGTCACATTAACACATCCTGGGCACATTCTGGTCACATTAACACATCCTGGTCACATTCTGGTCACATTAACACATCCTGGTCACATTAACACATCCTGGTCACATTCTGGTCACATTAACACATCCTGGTCACATTAACACATCCTGGTCACATTCTGGTCACATTAACACATCCTGGTCACATTAACACATTCTGGTCACATTAACACATCATGGTCACATTAACACATCCTGGTCACATTCTGGTCACATTAACACATCCTGGTCACATTCTGGTCACATTAACACATCCTGGTCACATTCTGGTCACATTAACACATCCTGGTCACATTAACACATCATGGTCACATTAACACATCCTGGTCACATTCTGGTCACATTAACACATCCTGGTCACATTCTGGTCACATTAACACATCCTGGTCACATTAACACATCATGGTCACATTAACACATCCTGGTCACATCCTGGTCACATTAACACATTCTGGCCACATTAACACATCATGGTCACATTAACACATCCTATAGTCACATCCTGGTCATATTAACACATCCTGGTCACATTCTGGTCACATTAACACATCCTGGTCACATTAACACATCCTGGTCACATTCTGGTCACATTAACACATCCTGGTCACATTAACACATTCTGGTCACATTAACACATTCTGGCCACATTAACACATCCTGGTCACATTAACACATCCTGGTCACATTAACACATCCTGGTCACATTAACACATCATGGTCACATTAACACATTCTGGTCACATTAAACACATCCTGGTCACATTAACACATCCTATAGTCACATCCTGGTCATATTAACACATCCTGGTCACATTAACACATCCTATAGTCACATCCTGGTCATATTAACACATCCTATAGTCACATCCTGGTCATATTAACACATGCTGGTCATATTAACACATCCTGGTCACATCAACACATCCTATAGTCACATCCTGGTCATATTAACACATCCTGGTCACATTAACACATCCTGGTCATATTAACACATCCTGGTCATATTAACACATCCTGGTCACATTAACACATCCTGGTCACATTCTGGTCACATTAACACATCCTGGTCACATTAACACATCCTGGGCACATTCTGGTCACATTAACACATCCTGGTCACATTCTGGTCACATTAACACATCCTGGTCACATTAACACATCCTGGTCACATTCTGGTCACATTAACACATCCTGGTCACATTAACACATCCTGGTCACATTAACACATCCTGGTCACATTCTGGTCACATTAACACATCCTGGTCACATTAACACATTCTGGTCACATTAACACATTCTGGCCACATTAACACATCATGGTCACATTAACACATCCTGGTCACATTAACACATCCTGGTCACATTAACACATCCTGGTCACATTCTGGTCACATTAACACATCCTGGTCACATTAACACATCCTGGTCACATTAACACATTCTGGTCACATTAAACACATCCTGGTCACATTAACACATCCTATAGTCACATCCTGGTCATATTAACACATCCTGGTCACATTAACACATCTTATAGTCACATCCTGGTCATATTAACACATCCTGGTCACATTAACACATCCTATAGTCACATCCTGGTCATATTAACACATCCTATAGTCACATCCTGGTCATATTAACACATGCTGGTCATATTAACACATCCTGGTCACATCAAAACATCCTATAGTCACATCCTGGTCATATTAACACATCCTGGTCACATTAACACATCCTGGTCATATTAACACATCCTGGTCATATTAACACATCCTGGTCATATTAACACATGCTGGTCATATTAACACATGCTGGTCATATTAACACATCCTATAGTCACATCCTGGTCATATTAACACATCCTGGTCATATTAACACATCCTGGTCATATTAACACATCCTGGTCATATTAACACATCCTATAGTCACATCCTGGTCATATTAACACATCCTGGTCACATTAACACATCCTGGTCATATTAACACATCCTATAGACACATCCTGGTCATATTAACACATCCTATAGTCACATCCTGGTCATATTAACACATCCTGGGCATGGACCAGCTAAATATTTTGCGTCCCTGTCTTGGAAAAGTGTGCACAGTTTATCAGGGGGCGACATATGTGGTTGGAGGTGCGTCTTGGTCAGGCTAGCTCAGGAAATGCCAGCCTCGTCAATCTGCCACCCTAGTGATCCTGCCTAATGGACGGGCCGGCCACCCTAGTGATCCTGCCTAATGGACGGCCCTGCCACCCTAGTGATCCTGCCTAATGGACGGCCCTGCCACCCTAGTGATCCTGCCTAATGGACGGCCCTGCCACCCTAGTGATCCTGCCTAATGGACGGGCCGGCCACCCTAGTGATCCTGCCTAATGGACGGCCCTGCCACCCTAGTGATCCTGCCTAATGGACGGCCCTGCCACCCTAGTGATCCTGCCTAATGGACGGCCCTGCCACCCTAGTGATCCTGCCTAATGGACGGGCCGGCCCGGTCTGTCATTCTGAGCATCGTTACGCACCCAATGCAATGTATGGGTCCAGTACATTTCTAGAATGCATTTGGTTCCAGTACATTTCTAGAATGCATTTGGGTCCAGTACATTTCTAGAATGCATTTGGTTCCAGTACATTTCTAGAATACATTTGGTTCCAGTACAGGCAGGCGTCTTCTGGTCCAGGTGAGCTGGTATGTATGTAACCTACCTGTATGATGTGAGGCGGAGGGCAGGCGTCTTCTGGCCCAGGTGAGCTGGTACAGGACAGGTGGTAGGCACAGCCAGGCGACTCTCCTCCACACCAGACACAGCCGTAATCTGACGGCACCGCTCTGCACTGACTACAGTCAGACTGGCCCACTGAACAGTCATATAGCTGCACTGTGGACAACACAACACAACTGGTCATATAGCTGCACTGTGGGACAACACAACACAACTGGTCATATAGCTGCACTGTGGGACAACACAACACAACTGGTCATATAGCTGCACTGTGGGACAACACAACACAACTGGTCATATAGCTGCACTGTGGGACAACACAACACAACTGGTCATATAGCTGCACTGTGGGACAACACAACACAACTGGTCATATAGCTGCACTGTGGGACAACACAACACAACTGGTCATATAGCTGCACTGTGGGACAACACAACACAACTGGTCATATAGCTGCACTGTGGGACAACACAACACAACTGGTCATATAGCTGCACTGTGGACAACACAACACAACTGGTCATATAGCTGCACTGTGGGACAACACAACACAACTGGTCATATAGCTGCACTGTGGGACAACACAACACAACTGGTCATATAGCTGCACTGTGGACAACACAACACAACTGGACATATAGCTGCACTGTGGGACAACACAACTGGTCATATAGCTGCACTGTGGACAACACAACACAACTGGTCATATAGCTGCACTGTGGGACAACACAACTGGTCATATAGCTGCACTGTGGACAACACAACACAACTGGTCATATAGCTGCACTGTGGGACAACACAACTGGTCATATAGCTGCACTGTGGACAACACAACTGGTCATATAGCTGCACTGTGGACAACACAACACAACTGGTCATATAGCTGCACTGTGGACAACACAACACAACTGGTCATATAGCTGCACTGTGGACAACACAACACAACTGGTCATATAGCTGCACTGTGGACAACACAACACAACTGGTGATATAGCTGCACTGTGGACAACACAACACAACTGGTGATATAGCTGCACTGTGGACAACACAACACAACTGGTGATATAGCTGCACTGTGGACAACACAACACAACTGGTCATATAGCTGCACTGTGGGACAACACAACACAACTGGTCATATAGCTGCACTGTGGGACAACACAACACAACTGGTCATATAGCTGCAATGTGGGACAACACAACACAACTGGTCATATAGCTGCACTGTGGGACAACACAACTGGTCATATAGCTGCACTGTGGGACAACACAACTGGTCATATAGCTGCACTGTGGACAACACAACACAACTGGTCATATAGCTGCACTGTGAGACAACACAACACAACTGGTCATATAGTTGCACTGTTGGACAACACAACTGGTCATATAGCTGCACTGTGGGACAACACAACTGGTCATATAGCTGCACTGTGGACAACACAACACAACTGGTCATATAGCTGCACTGTGGACAACACAACTGGTCATTTAGCTGCACTGTGGACAACACAACACAACTGGTCATATAGCTGCACTGTGAGACAACACAACACAACTGGTCATATAGCTGCACTGTGGACAACACAACTGGTCATATAGCTGCACTGTGGACAACACAACACAACTGGTCATATAGCTGCACTGTGGACAACACAACACAACTGGTCATTTAGCTGCACTGTGGACAACACAACTGGTCATATAGTTGCACTGTTGGACAACACAACTGGTCATATAGCTGCACTGTGGGACAACACAACTGGTCATATAGCTGCACTGTGGACAACACAACACAACTGGTCATATAGCTGCACTGTGGACAACACAACACAACTGGTCATATAGCTGCACTGTGAGACAACACAACACAACTGGTCATATAGCTGCACTGTGAGACAACACAACTGGTCATATAGCTGCACTGTGGACAACACAACTGGTCATATAGCTGCACTGTGGACAACACAACTGGTCATATAGCTGCACTGTGAGACAACACAACTGGTCATATAGCTGCACTGTGGGACAACACAACTGGTCATATAGCTGCACTGTGAGACAACACAACTGGTCATATAGCTGCACTGTGGACAACACAACTGGTCATATAGCTGCACTGTGGACAACACAACTGGTCATATAGCTGCACTGTGAGACAACACAACTGGTCATATAGCTGCACTGTGAGACAACACAACTGGTCATATAGCTGCACTGTGAGACAACACAACACAACTGGTCATATAGCTGCACTGTGAGACAACACAACTGGTCATAGGTAGGGGTTATGCAGCTATATGACCAGTTGTGTTGTGTTGTCCACAGTGCAGCTATATGACCAGTTGTGTTGTGTTGTCCACAGTGCAGCTATATGACCAGTTGTGTTGTCTCACAGTGCAGCTATATGACCAGTTGTGTTGTGTTGTCTCACAGTGCACTGTGGACAACACAACTGGTCATATAGCTGAACTGTGGACAACACAACTGGTCATATAGCTGCACTGTGGACAACACAACACAACTGGTCATATAGCTGCACTGTGAGACAACACACCTGGTCATATAGCTGCACTGTGAGACAACACAACTGGTCATATAGCTGCACTGTGGACAACACAACTGGTCATATAGCTGCACTGTGGACAACACAACTGGTCATATAGCTGCACTGTGAGACAACACAACTGGTCATATAGCTGCACTGTGGGACAACACAACTGGTCATATAGCTGCACTGTGAGACAACACAACACAACTGGTCATATAGCTGCACTGTGAGACAACACAACACAACTGGTCATATAGCTGCACTGTGAGACAACACAACTGGTCATATAGCTGCACTGTGAGACGACACAACTGGTCATATAGCTGCACTGTGGACAACACAACTGGTCATATAGCTGAACTGTGGACAACACAACTGGTCATATAGCTGCACTGTGGACAACACAAAACAACTGGTCATAGAGCTGCACTGTGAGACAACACACCTGGTCATATAGCTGCACTGTGGACAACACAACACAACTGGTCATATAGCTGCACTGAGACAACACAACTGGTCATATAGCTGCACTGTGGGACAACACAACACAACTGGTCATATAGCTGCACTGTGAGACAACACAACTGGTCATATAGCTGCACTGTGGACAACACAACACAACTGGTCATATAGCTGCACTGTGAGACAACACAACTGGTCATATAGCTGCACTGTGGACAACACAACTGGTCATATAGCTGCACTGTGGACAACACAACACAACTGGTCATATAGCTGCACTGTGGGACAACACAACTGGTCATATAGCTGCACTGTGGACAACACAACACAACTGGTCATATAGCTGCACTGTGGACAACACAACACAACTGGTCATATAGCTGCACTGTGGACAACACAAAATAACTGGTCATATAGCTGCACTGTGGACAACACAACACAACTGGTCATATAGCTGCACTGTGGACAACACAACACAACTGGTCATATAGCTGCACTGTGGACAACACAACACAACTGGTCATATAGCTGCACTGTGGACAACACAACACAACTGGTCATATAGCTGCACTGTGGGACAACACAACACAACTGGTCATATAGCTGCACTGTGGACAACACACCTGGTCATATAGCTGCACTGTGGACAACACAACACAACTGGTCATATAGCTGCACTGTGGGACAACACAACTGGTCATATAGCTGCACTGTGGACAACACAACACAACTGGTCATATAGCTGCACTGTGGGACAACACAACTGGTCATATAGCTGCACTGTGGGACAACACAACTGGTCATATAGCTGCACTGTGGACAACACAACACAACTGGTCATATAGCTGCACTGTGGACAACACAACTGGTCATATAGCTGCACTGTGGACAACACAACACAACTGGTCATATAGCTGCACTGTGGACAACACAACTGGTCATATAGCTGCACTGTGGACAACACAACACAACTGGTCATATAGCTGCACTGTGGACAACACAACTGGTCATATAGCTGCACTGTGGACAACACAACTGGTCATATAGCTGCACTGTGAGACAACACAACTGGTCATATAGCTGCACTGTGCGATGCTCCATTATTAGTGTACAAGAATGTAATATTTCAAAGTCTTCTAAGAGTTGCTGAATATGTTCCTCATTCTGAAGGGACCCTAACCTTAACCCCTACCTTAACCCTTAACCCCTACCTTAACCCCTAACCCCTACCTTAACCCTTAACCCCTAACCCCTACCTTAACCCACAACCTTAACCCTAACCTTAACCCCTACCTTAACCACTAACCCCTACCTTAACCCACAACCTTAACCCTAACCTTAACCCCTACCTTAACCTCTAACCCCTACCTTAACCCACAACCTTAACCCCTAACCTTAACCCCTACCTTAACCCCTAACCCCTACCTTAACCCACAACCTTAACCCTAACCTTAACCCCTACCTTAACCCCTAACCCCTACCTTAACCCACAACCTTAACCCCTACCTTAACCACAACCTTAACCCCTACCTTAACCCACAACCTTAACCCCTACCTTAACCCCTACCTTAACACACAACCTTAACCCCTAACCCCTACCTTAACACACAGCCTTAACCCCTAGCCCCTAACCTTAGCCCCTAACCGTAGCCCCTAACCTTAGCCCCTAACCTTAGCCCCTAACCCCTAACCTTATCCCCTAACCTTAACCCCTAACCTTAACCCCTAACCTTAGCGCCTAACCCTAACCTTAGCCCCTAACCTTAACCCCTAACCCCAACCTTAACCCCTAACCTTAACCCCTAACCCTAACCTTAACCCCTAACCTTAACTCCTAACCTTAACCCCTAACCCTAACCTTAACCTCAACCCCTAACCTTAACCTCAACCCCTAACCTTAACCCCTAACCCTAACCTTAACCCCTAACCTTAACCCCTAACCCTAGCCTTAACCCCTAACCCTAACCTTAACCCCTAACCCTAACCTTAACCCCTAACCCTAACCCCTAACCCTAACCTTAACCCCTAACCCTAACCTTAACCCCTAACCTTAACCCAAACCTTATTCTGAATACATTAGACTTACGTCTGAGATTGGGTGCAGAGTCGATGTGATGGGAGCCTCTCTGTAGATAGATGGGAGCTGAATATTCCAACTGGTTAACTGGGTACTGGAACTGGAAGAGGAGGGGAGGGGAGAGGAGAGAGAAGAGGAGAGAGGAGGGGAGAGAGGAGGGGAAAGAGGAGGGGAAAGAGGAGGGGAAAGAGGAGAGGAGGGGAGAGAGGACGGGAGGGGAGAGAGGAGAGGAGAAAGGAGGGGAAAGAGGAGGGGAGGGGAGAAAGGAGGGGAGAGAGGAGGGGAGAGAGGAGGGGAGGGGAGAAAGGAGGGGAGAGAGGAGGGGAGAGAGGAGGGGAGGGATGAAAGGAGGGGAGAGAGGAGGGGAGAGAGGAGGGGAGGGGAGAAAGGAGGGGAGAGAGGAGGGGAGAGAGGAGGGGAGAAAGGAGGGGAGAAAGGAGGGGAGAGAGGAGGGGAAAGAGGAGGGGAGAGAGGAGAGGAGAGAGGAGGGGAAAGAGGAGGGGAGGGGAGAGAGGAGGAGGAGATAGAGGAAGAGAAGCGAGGAGAGGAAGAGAGGAGAAGAGGAGAGCACTCATTCTAGTTATGACTGTCACCTCAGTAAGGCACAATAATACCGTGTGCATATAAAGAAACCGGTAGATATTTTGTTTGTTGTGTACATGAATCTGAATATCTTTTCTATGGGGTTTGGGAATACCTCGTGGGCAGAGCCGGTGAAGGTGTGTCTATGGGGTTGTGAATACCTTGTGGGCAGAGCAGGTGAAGGTGTGTCTATTGGGTTTGTGAATACCTCGTGGGCAGAGCCGGTGAAGGTGTGTCTATTGGGTTTGGGAATACCTTGTGGGCAGAGCAGGTGAAGGTGTGTCTATGGGGTTGTGAATACCTTGTGGGCAGAGCAGGTGAAGGTGTGTCTATTGGGTTTGTGAATACCTTGTGGGCAGAGCAGGTGAAGGTGTGTCTATGGGGTTTGTGAATACCTTGTGGGCAGAGCAGGTGAAGGTGTGTCTATGGGGTTTGTGAATACCTTGTGGGCAGAGCAGGTGAAGGTGTGTCTATGGGGTTTGGGAATACCTTGTGGGCAGAGCAGGTGAAGGTGTGTCTATGGGTTTTGTGAATACCTCGTGGGCAGAGCAGGTGAAGGTGTGTCTATGGGGTTAGTGAATACCTTGTGGGCAGAGCAGGTGAAGGTGTGTCTATGGGGTTAGTGAATACCTTGTGGGTGGTGAAGGTGTGTCTATGGGTTTGTGAATACCTTGTGGGCAGAGCAGGTGAAGGTGTGTCTATGGGGTTAGTGAATACCTTGTGGGTGGTGAAGGTGTGTCTATGGGTTTGTGAATACCTTGTGGGCAGAGCCGGTGAAGGTGTGTCTATGGGGTTAGTGAATACCTTGTGGGCGGTGAAGGTGTGTCTATGGGGTTTGTGAATACCTTGTGGGCAGAGCCGGTGAAGGTGTGTCTATGGGATTGTGAATAACTATTGGGCAGAGCAGGTGAAGGTGTGTCTATGGGATTGTGAATAACTATTGGGCAGAGCAGGTGAAGGTGTGTCTATGGGGTTGTGAATAACTATTGGGCAGAGCAGGTGAAGGTGTGTCTATGGGGTTTGGGAATACCTTGTGGGCAGAGCAGGTGAAGGTGTGTCTATGGGGTTTGGGAATACCTTGTGGGCAGAGCAGGTGAAGGTGTGTCTATGGGGTTTGTGAATACCTCGTGGGCAGAGCAGGTGAAGGTGTGTCTATGGGGTTAGTGAATACCTCGTGGGCAGAGCAGGTGAAGGTGTGTCTATGGGGTTAGTGAATACCTCGTGGGCAGAGCAGGCAAAGGTGTGTCTATGGGGTTGTGAATACCTCGTGGGCAGAGCAGGTGAAGGTGTGTCTATGGGGTTAGTGAATACCTTGTGGGCGGTGAAGGTGTGTCTATGGGGTTGTGAATACCTCGTGGGCAGAGCAGGTGAAGGTGTGTCTATGGGGTTGTGAATACCTCGTGGGCAGAGCAGGTGAAGGTGTGTCTATGGGGTTAGTGAATACCTTGTGGGTGGTGAAGGTGTGTCTATGGGGTTTGTGAATACCTTGTGGGCAGAGCAGGTGAAGGTGTGTCTATGGGGGTTGTGAATACCTCGTGGGCAGAGCAGGTGAAGGTGTGTCTATGGGGTTTGTGAATACCTTGTGGGCAGAGCAGGTGAAGGTGTGTCTATGGGGGTTGTGAATACCTTGTGGGCAGAGCAGGTGAAGGTGTGTCTATGGGGTTTGTGAATACCTCGTGGGCAGAGCAGG
The DNA here is from genome assembly GCF_057628025.1 of Oncorhynchus mykiss. Classification (NCBI taxonomy): domain Eukaryota; kingdom Metazoa; phylum Chordata; class Actinopteri; order Salmoniformes; family Salmonidae; genus Oncorhynchus; species Oncorhynchus mykiss. Next base: position 82,146,734 of record NC_143030.1, on the reverse strand, counting down.
TGAAGGTGTACGTCATGGTTTCCGGATCTTTCTCCAGAGTGGCGTTCAGTTTAAGCTCCTCCCCTTCCACAACCACGACACACACATACTGCTCCTCCCCCTGACAACAAGATAAAGCATCAATGTAAACATTTTTTTAAAGACAAAGGATTTTAATCAACTGTGCAGATTTTTGTAATCATTATCTATACTGCATTTCTAGGAAACTACTGAGTCCAATCACCTGAAACATGTCCAGGTTCCTGCCCAGTAGGGTCAGAGGGGACAGGAAGCCCATGGGGACCAGAGGAGAGCTCTGTAGAGCCCACACACAGGGACAAGATTCTGGACCCCGCGGCTCCAACTGCTCCTCCTAGTGGCCGGAGAGGGAAGCACACATACCAAATATTATATTACAGCCGAAAACAAAGAACGCATCCCAGACGGCATCCTACTTCCTTCATAGTGCACTACTTCCAACCAGGGCCCTATGGAAATAGGGAATAGGGAGCCAGTTGGGACAACAACAAAAATATGATGACTGAAAATGGAGAGAAGAGGCTGTGAAACAACAATCCATTTTCAAGAGTGGAGAGGACAGTGTTACCTGGGGCAGGTGGAGAGGACAGTGTTACCTGGGGCAGGTGGATAGGGTGTGTTACCAGTGAGCTGTGTATAGTGTAGTGTTGTCACCATACCAGAATGTTGACTTTAATACCGATACCAGGTTAGGTATCACAATACTCGTTATAACATCACAATAATCGATTGCCGTAGTATCGTTTTGGTATTGATTATTGTGATGTTATAAGGAGTATTAAAGTCAACATTCTGGTATGGTGACAACACTACATTATACACAGCTCACTGAAATCATTTATTTGAATGGTAAATCTGTATTGATAAATTGGGTAAATCAAGATGTAGCCTAGGCCTATCTACAATACCGTAATGCCTCATAACTTCATCACCGGGCTTAAAGCCCTGGGTCTGAACTCCTCCCTGTGCTACTGGAACTTCCTGACGGGCCACCCCCAGGTGGTGAAGGTCCGCCCCCATGTGGTGAAGGTCCGCCCCCAAGTGGTTAAGGTCCGCCCCCAAGTGGTTAAGGTCCGCCCCCAGGAGGTGAAGGTCCGCCCCCAGGAGGTGAAGGTCCGCCCCCAGGAGGTGAAGGTCCGCCCCCAGGTGGTTAAGGTCCGCCCCCAGGTGATGAAGGTCCGCCCCCAGGTGATGAAGGTCCGCCCCCAGGTGATGAAGGTCCATTACCTCCTTGTTTACCCGTTATTCACTTTTTTCTACCCTTTTTTCATGTTCTAGTATCGAGTACAGAAGTGGCGGTAAACCGTGCAACACTAGCGTGATGTGCTATGGTTGTGTTGGGGTTGAGTAAAGGTTGAGTTAGGGTTGAGTAAAGGTTGAGTAAAAGTTGAGTTAGGGTTGAGTAAAGGTTGAGTTAGGGTTGAGTTAGGGTTGAGTAAAGGCTGAGTTAGGGTTGAGTTAGGAATGAGTTAGGGTTGAGTAAAGGTTGAGTTAGGGTTGAGTTAGGGTTGAGTAAAGGTTGAGTAAAGGTTGAGTTAGGGTTGAGTAAAGGTTGAGTTAGGGTTGAGTTAGGGTTGAGTTAGGGTTGAGTAAAGGCTGAGTTAGGGTTGAGTTAGGAATGAGTTAGGGTTGAGTAAGGGTTGAGTAAAGGTTGAGTAAAGGTTGAGTTAGGGTTGAGTAAAGGCTGAGTTAGGGTTGAGTAAAGGTTGAGTTAGGGTTGAGTTAGGGTTGAGTAAAGGTTGAGTAAAAGTTGAGTTAGGGTTGAGTAAAGGTTGAGTTAGGGTTGAGTAAAGGTTGAGTTAGGGTTGAGTAAAGGTTGAGTTAGGGTTGAGTAAAAGCTGAGTTAGGGTTGAGTTAGGAATGAGTTAGGGTTGAGTAAAGGTTGAGTAAAGGTTGAGTTAGGGTTGAGTAAAGGTTGAGTTAGGGTTGAGTTAGGGTTGAGTAAAGGTTGAGTAAAGGTTGAGTTAGGGTTGAGTAAAGGTTGAGTAAAGGTTGAGTTAGGGTTGAGTAAAGGCTGAGTTAGGGTTGAGTTAGGAATTAGTTAGGGTTGAGTAAGGGTTGAGTAAAGGCTGAGTTAGGGTTGAGTAAAGGTTGAGTTAGGGTTGAGTTAGGGTTGAGTAAAGGTTGAGTTACGGTTGAGTAAAGGTTGAGTTAGGGTTGAGTTAGGGTTGAGTTAGGGTTGAGTAAGGGTTGAGTTAGGGTTGAGTTAGGGTTGAGTTAGGGTTGAGTTAGGGTTGAGTAAAGGTTGAGTTAGGATGGGGTAAAGGTTGAGTAAAGGCTGAGTTAGGGTTGAGTAAAGGTTGAGTAAAGGTTGAGTAAAGGTTGTCTTACCAGTGAGTTGTGTATGGTGTGCTGCCTGGGACAGCTGTTGTTGGCGTGGGTACACAGCCCATCCAGGACACACCAGCTACAAGGCCACACACTGCCCACACACGCCATACACCTAGAATACAGACAGAGCTTGTGTGACTGTGTGTGTGTGTGTGTGTGTGTGTGTGTGTGTGTGTGTGTGTGTGTGTGTGTGTGTGTGTGTGTGTGTGTGTGTGTGTGTGTGTGACTGTGTGTGTGTGTGTGTGTGTGTGTGTGTGTGTGTGTGTGTGTGTGTGAGTGCATGTAGTGTTTCCCCTAGGATTTTTTAAATCAGCGGTGGCAGAGTTAAATGGGGGGGGGCGTGGCCAAAGCTAATTCCATGTAATTCTACACATTAAGACCATGAGTTATGCCTCGTCCTTATGCTGCTGCTGTCTGACTGCCTCAAACATTATAACTCAATCATATGGGGGCTCCATGACATGACGTTTTGGGTTTTGGTGGTTGTTAGTTCTCAAAGGTGATATTTATTAAAACGTATTACAGCTCCACCTCTTCTGCATACTTTATATCTGGTTTTAGTTAACAATCCTTTACCATCCCGCCGCTGCTAAATGACTATAGTGGAAACACTGGAATGTCTGTGTGTGTGTGATCTCTTAAATGACTATAGTGGAAACACTGGCATGTCTGTGTGTGTGTGATCTCTTAAATGACTATAGAGGAAACACTGGCATGTCTGTGTGTGTGTGATCTCTTAAATGACTATAGTGGAAACACTGGCATGTCTGTGTGTGTGTGATCTCTTACATGACTATAGTGGAAACACTGGCATGTCTGTGTGTGTGTGATCTCTTAAATGACTATAGTGGAAACACTGGCATGTCTGTGTGTGTGTGATCTCTTACATGACTATAGTGGAAACACTGGCATGTCTGTGTGTGTGTGATCTCTTAAATGACTATAGTGGAAACACTGGCATGTCTGTGTGTGTGTGATCTCTTAAATGACTATAGTGGAAACACTGGCATGTCTGTGTGTGTGTGATCTCTTAAATGACTATAGTGGAAACACTGGCATGTCTGTGTGTGTGTGATCTCTTAAATGACTATAGTGGAAACACTGGCATGTCTCTGTGTGTAGGGTGTGTGTATGTGTGTGTACGGTGTGTATGTGTGTGTACGGTGTGTGTGTATGTGTGTACGGTGTGTGTGTGTGTGTGTACGGTGTGTGTGTACGGTGTGTATGTGTGTGTACGGTGTGTGTGTGTGTGTGTGTATACGGTGTGTACGGTGTGTGTGTGTGTGTGTGTGTGTGTGGTGTGTGTGTGTGTGTGTGTGTGTGTGTACGGTGTGTGTGTGTGTGTGTACGGTGTGTGTGTATATCTTACGGAGATGTGGTGTTGAGTCGCCCCACAGCTCGACAGTCGTAGAAGATGATGTCACTGCTAGAGATGGCCACGTCTCTGAACATCACAGACACACGTAGGGACACGTGGTCTACAGACAGACAGAGACAGACAGTACAGACAGACAGACAGTACAGACAGAGACAGACAGTACAGACAGAACAGACAGTACAGACAGACAGACAGAGACAGACAGTACAGACAGAGACAGACAGACAGACAGACAGACAGACAGGCATACAGACAGACAGACAGACAGACAGACAGACAGACAGAGACAGACAGACACAGAGACAAAGAGACAGACAGACAGACAGACACAGAGACAGAGAGACAGACAGTACAGACAGACCGAGACAGACAGAGACAGACAGTACAGACACAGAGACAGAGAGACAGACAGTACAGACAGACAGACAGACAGACAGACAGAGACAGACAGACAGACAGACAGAGACAGACAGACACAGAGACAAAGAGACAGACAGACAGACAGACACAGAGACAGAGAGACAGACAGTACAGACAGACAGACAGACCGAGACAGACAGAGACAGACAGTACAGACACAGAGACAGAGAGACAGACAGTACAGACAGACAGACAGACAGAGACAGAGACAGACAGACAGTACAGACAGACAGACAGACAGAGACGGACAGAGACAGACAGAGACAGACAGTACAGACAGTACAGACACAGAGACAGACAGACAGACAGACAGACAGACAGGAGAGACCATAAATATATATTAGGATACATAATAATACCAGTACTACATACAGTACATAGCAAACATCACAGACACAGGTGGTTCTTCTGGAAGGTTCTCCCATCTCCACAGAGGAACTCTAGTTACAGGTTGTCCTTCTGGAAGGTTCTCCCATCTGCACAGAGGAACTCTTGTTACAGGTGGTTCTTCTGGAAGGTTCTCCCATCTGCACAGAGGAACTCTTGTTACAGGTTGTTCTTCTGGAAGGTTCTCCCATCTGCACAGAGGAACTCTTGTTACAGGTGGTTCTTCTGGAAGGTTCTCCCATCTGCACAGAGGAACTCTTGTTACAGATTGTTCTTCTGGAAGGTTCTCCCATCTGCACAGAGGAACTCTTGTTACAGGTGGTTCTTCTGGAAGGTTCTCCCATCTGCACAGAGGAACTCTGGAGCTTGTTACAGGTTGTTCTTCTGGAAGGTTCTCCCATCTCCACAGAGGAACTCTTGTTACAGGTTGTCCTTCTGGAAGGTTCTCCCATCTCCACAGAGGAACTCTTGTTACAGGTTGTCTTGTACCTTTTTGAATACTCCTGCTGAATAGTCCAGAACAGGACACACGCATGTCTGATACGGTTTGGAATACGTAGCATAATCAATATCTTGGAGTGGTTTTTGTACTTCCTTATAACTCCCCCAAGAGCTCTACTTGCTGAGTCGGCCAGGACAGATGTTCTGTTTTGAAAGGTAATATGTTCATCAATTAAAATACCCAAATATTTATAATTGCTAGTGAACTCAAGAAGGTCTTGTCTGTATCTCCTCAAGGTATAATAACTGTCTTGTCTGTATCTCCTCAAGGTATAATAACTGTCTTGTCTGTATCTCCTCAAGGTATAATAACTGTCTTGTCTGTATCTCCTCAAAGTATAATAACTGTCTTGTCTGTATCTCCTCAAGGTATAATAACTGTCTTGTCTGTATCTCCTCAAGGTATAATAACTGTCTTGTCTGTATCTCCTCAAGGTATAATAACTGTCTTGTCTGTATCTCCTCAAGGTATAATAACTGTCTTGTCTGTATCTCCTCAAGGTATAATAACTGTCGAGGATATCTTGTCTAACTGCCCTCTCTGATATCTCCTCACGGTATAATAATAACTGTCGAGGATATCTTGTCTAACTGCCCTCTCTGATATCTCCTCAAGGTATAATAACTGTTGAGGATATCTTGTCTAACTGCCCTCTCTGATATCTCCTCACGGTATAATAACTGTCGAGGATATCTTGTCTAACTGCCCTCTCTGATATCTCCTCAAGGTATAATAACTGTCGAGGATATCTTGTCTAACTTCCCTCTCTGATATCTCCTCAAGGTATAATAACTGTCGAGGATATCTTGTCTAACTGCCCTCTCTGATATCTCCTCAAGGTATAATAACTGTCGAGGATATCTTGTCTAACTGCCCTCTCTGATATCTCCTCAAGGTATAATAACTGTCGAGGATATCTTGTCTAACTGCCCTCTCTGATATCTCCTCAAGGTATAATAACTGTCGAGGATATCTTGTCTAACTGCCCTCTCTGATATCTCCTCACGGTATAATAACTGTCGAGGATATCTTGTCTAACTGCCCTCTCTGATATCTCCTCACGGTATAATAACTGTCGAGGATATCTTGTCTAACTGCCCTCTCTGATATCTCCTCACGGTATAATAATAACTGTCGAGGATATCTTGTCTAACTGCCCTCTCTGATATCTCCTCACGGTATAATAACTGTCGAGGATATCTTGTCTAACTGCCCTCTCTGATATCTCCTCACGGTATAATAACTGTCGAGGATATCTTGTCTAACTGCCCTCTCTGATATCTCCTCACGGTATAATAATAACTGTCGAGGATATCTTGTCTAACTGCCCTCTCTGATATCTCCTCACGGTATAATAACTGTCGAGGATATCTTGTCTAACTGCCCTCTCTGATATCTCCTCACGGTATAATAACTGTCGAGGATATCTTGTCTAACTGCCCTCTCTGATATCTCCTCACGGTATAATAACTGTCGAGGATATCTTGTCTAACTGCCCTCTCTGATATCTCCTCACGGTATAATAATAACTGTCGAGGATATCTTGTCTAACTGCCCTCTCTGATATCTCCTCACGGTATAATAACTGTCGAGGATATCTTGTCTAACTGCCCTCTCTGATATCTCCTCACGGTATAATAATAACTGTCGAGGATATCTTGTCTAACTGCCCTCTCTGATATCTCCTCACGGTATAATAATAACTGTCGAGGATATCTTGTCTAACTGCCCTCTCTGATATCTCCTCACGGTATAATAACTGTCGAGGATATCTTGTCTAACTGCCCTCTCTGATATCTCCTCACGGTATAATAACTGTTGAGGATATCTTGTCTAACTGCCCTCTCTGATATCTCCTCACGGTATAATAACTGTTGAGGATATCTTGTCTAACTGCCCTCTCTGATATCTCCTCACGGTATAATAACTGTCGAGGATATCTTGTCTAACTGCCCTCTCTGATATCTCCTCACGGTATAATAACTGTCGAGGATATCTTGTCTAACTGCCCTCTCTGATATCTCCTCACGGTATAATAATAACTGTCGAGGATATCTTGTCTAACTGCCCTCTCTGATATCTCCTCACGGTATAATAACTGTCGAGGATATCTTGTCTAACTGCCCTCTCTGATATCTCCTCACGGTATAATAACTGTCGAGGATATCTTGTCTAACTGCCCTCTCTGATATCTCCTCACGGTATAATAACTGTCGAGGATATCTTGTCTAACTGCCCTCTCTGATATCTCCTCACGGTATAATAACTGTCGAGGATATCTTGTCTAACTGCCCTCTCTGATATCTCCTCACGGTATAATAACTGTCGAGGATATCTTGTCTAACTGCCCTCTCTGATATCTCCTCACGGTATAATAACTGTCGAGGATATCTTGTCTAACTGCCCTCTCTGATATCTCCTCACGGTATAATAACTGTCGAGGATATCTTGTCTAACTGCCCTCTCTGATATCTCCTCACGGTATAATAACTGTCGAGGATATCTTGTCTAACTGCCCTCTCTGATATCTCCTCACGGTATAATAATAACTGTCGAGGATATCTTGTCTAACTGCCCTCTCTGATATCTCCTCACGGTATAATAACTGTCGAGGATATCTTGTCTAACTGCCCTCTCTGATATCTCCTCACGGTATAATAACTGTCGAGGATATCTTGTCTAACTGCCCTCTCTGATATCTCCTCACGGTATAATAACTGTCGAGGATATCTTGTCTAACTGCCCTCTCTGATATCTCCTCACGGTATAATAACTGTCGAGGATATCTTGTCTAACTGCCCTCTCTGATATCTCCTCACGGTATAATAACTGTCGAGGATATCTTGTCTAACTGCCCTCTCTGATATCTCCTCACGGTATAATAACTGTCGAGGATATCTTGTCTAACTGCCCTCTCTGATATCTCCTCACGGTATAATAACTGTCGAGGATATCTTGTCTAACTGCCCTCTCTGATATCTCCTCACGGTATAATAACTGTCGAGGATGTCTTGTCTAACTGCCCTCTCTGATATCTCCTCACGGTATAATAACTGTCGAGGATATCTTGTCTAACTGCCCTCTCTGATATCTCCTCACGGTATAATAACTGTCGAGGATATCTTGTCTAACTGCCCTCTCTGATATCTCCTCACGGTATAATAACTGTCGAGGATATCTTGTCTAACTGCCCTCTCTGATATCTCCTCACGGTATAATAACTGTTGAGGATATCTTGTCTAACTGCCCTCTCTGATATCTCCTCACGGTATAATAACTGTCGAGGATATCTTGTCTAACTGCCCTCTCTGATATCTCCTCACGGTATAATAACTGTCGAGGATATCTTGTCTAACTGCCCTCTCTGATATCTCCTCACGGTATAATAACTGTCGAGGATATCTTGTCTAACTGCCCTCTCTGATATCTCCTCACGGTATAATAATAACTGTCGAGGATATCTTGTTTAACTGCCCTCTCTGATATCTCCTCACGGTATAATAACTGTCGAGGATATCTTGTCTAACTGCCCTCTCTGATATCTCCTCACGGTATAATAACTGTTGAGGATATCTTGTCTAACTGCCCTCTCTGATATCTCCTCACGGTATAATAACTGTCGAGGATATCTTGTCTAACTGCCCTCTCTGATATCTCCTCACGGTATAATAACTGTCGAGGATATCTTGTCTAACTGCCCTCTCTGATATCTCCTCACGGTATAATAATAACTGTCGAGGATATCTTGTCTAACTGCCCTCTCTGATATCTTCTCACGGTATAATAACTGTCGAGGATATCTTGTCTAACTGCCCTCTCTGATATCTCCTCACGGTATAATAATAACTGTCGAGGATATCTTGTCTAACTGCCCTCTCTGATATCTTCTCACGGTATAATAATAACTGTAAAGGACAGTCTTTTATTAAACACATGCTGTGTTTTTTCTTAAATTCCTTCCTACACTGTTCTCTCGTATTCCCATCTTTACAACGTAAAAAATAAGTATTCAGCCTTACGCAGAGCTGGATAGATCCCTTTAACTCATCATTTCCATAAGGCTTGTTCAGCTTGTAAACATTACTGCACGTGGAGGTGTAATCTTTATTCACATCATTTTTTACAGAATATAGAATATCACAAAATGTTTCATACCACACAGGAGTCAAAAACCGGCGTCTAGGATTCTGATACCAGCAACCCTCCCTCTGGTTGCCAGTTCACATCCCGCCAGATTTTTCCAGTCAGACACAGGATTCGAACTGGCAACCCTCCCGCTGCTGGCTCATCTCGCTAACCGCTAGGCTACCTGCCACCCCGGTTATTTCTCAATTAGATTAAATTGGATAAATAATGAATTAATTACATTAATTAAATTATCCATTAATTAAATAATTATGAATACAAATCTCATAATTACAGATAATTTTTATATATATATATATAAAAAAAAATTAAAAAAGGGCAACCTACCACTTCCTGGTGGGCTCGGTGGGAGGAGCTCAGGCAGGGGTGATTGACAGGTGATGGTGGTTCCCTTGACGATGGCTGGCTGAGGGGGGAGGGTTCCAAAGGAGCAGGAAAGAGACTCCTCCTCTGACAGGGTGGGCAGCTGGGCCACTGTTAGAGACACCTGGGACAGAGATCTATATATTATATTATATATAAGGTTTATTGGGACAGATAGTAAGAGAGTGGGGGAGGGACATACAGGTAGGTGTGGAGGGATAAACAAATACATTTACAGCAGGACCAGCACAACAGGCATTACCCCCTAGACATTACCCCCAAGACATTACCCACTAGACATGACCCCTAAATCAGCCCATACATTGCCCCCTATACATTACCCCCTAGACCAGCCCAAACATTACCCCCTAGACATTACCCCCTAAACCAGCCCAGACATTACCCCCCTAGACCAGCCCAGACATTACCCCCTAGACATTACCCCCTAAACCAGCCCAGACATTACCCACTACACATTACCCCCTAAACCAGCCCAGACATTACCCCCTAGACATTACCCCCTAGACCAGCCCAGACATTACCCCCTAAACCAGCACATACGTTACCCACTACACATTACCCCATAAACCAGCCCAGACATTAAATCAAATCAAATCAAATTTATTTATATAGCCCTTCGTACATCAGCTGATATCTCAAAGTGCTGTACAGAAACCCAGCCTAAAACCCCAAACAGCAAGCAATGCAGGTGTAGAAGCACGGTGGCTCGGAAAAACTCCCTAGAAAGGCCAAAACCTAGGAAGAAACCTAGAGAGGAACCAGGCTATGTGGGGTGGCCAGTCCTCTTCTTGCTGTGCCGGGTGGAGATTATAACAGAACATGGCCAAGATGTTCAAATGTTCACAAATGACCAGCATGGTCAAATAATAAACCAGCCCAGACATTACCCCCTAGACATTACCCCCTAAACCAGCCCAGACATTACCCACTAGACATTACCCCCTAAACCAGCCCAGACATTACCCACTAGACATTACCCCCTAAACCAGCCCAGACATTACCCACTAGACATTACCCCCTAGACCAGCCCAGACGTTACCCACTAGACATTACCGGCTAGACCAGCCCATACATTACCCCCTAAACCAGCCCAGACATTACCCCCTAGACCAGCCCAGACGTTACCCCCTAAAACCAACCCAGACATTACCACCTAGACATTACCCCCTAAACCAGCCCAGACATTACCCACTAGACCAGAACATACATTACCCTCTAAACCAGCCCATACATTACCCACTAGACCAGCACAAACATTACCCCCTAGACCAGCTCAGACATTACCCCCTAAAACCAACCCAGACATTACCCCCTAGACATTACCCCCTAAACCAGCACAGACATTACCCACTAGACATTACCCCCTAAACCAGCCCAGACATTACCCACTAGACATTACCCCCTACACCAGCACAGACATTACCCACTAGACATTACCCCCTAAACCAGCCCAGACATTACCGCCTAAAACCAGCCCAGACATTACCCACTAGACCAGCCCAGACATTACCCCCTAGACCAGCCCAGACATAACCCCCTAGAACAGTCCAGACATTACCCCCTAGACCAGCCCAAACATTACCCACTAGACCAGCCCAGACATTACCCACTAAAACAGTCCAGACATTACCGCCTAGACCAGCCCAGCCCAGTCCCACTAGACCAGAACAGATATTACCCCCTAGACCAGCCCAGACATTACCCCCTAAATCCAGCCCAGACATCACCCCCTTGACCAGCCCAGACATTACCCACTAGACATTACCCACTAGACCAGCCCAGACATTACCCACTGGACATTACCCACTAGACCAGCCCAGCCATTACCCACTAGACCACCCCAGACATTACCCACTAGACATTACCCACTAGACCAGCCCAGCCATTACCCACTAGACATTACCCACTAGACCACCCCAGATATTACCCACTGGACATTACCCACTAGACCAGCCCAGACATTACCCTCTAGACCAGCCCAGACAGTACCCCCTAGACCAGCCCAGACATTACCCCCTAGACCAGTCCAGACATTACCCCCGGACATTACCCCCTAGAACAGCCCAGACATTACCCTCTAGACCGGCCCAGACATTACCTTCTAGAACGGCCCAGACATTACCCTCTAGAACGGCCCATACATTACCCTCTAGAACAGCCCAGACATTACCCTCTAGAACAGCCCAGACATTACCCTCTAGAACAGCCCAGACATTACCCTCTAGAACAGCCCAGACACATCCACTGAGTTACTCCACCAAGTCTCCTCCCACAGATCTGTCACACAATGTTTCTAGATATACTATACTGTTGAAGATCTGTAACCCACCTGAGTCGCCTCCTCTCTGCTCTGGATGGCAGGCTTTAGGCTCTGGACAGTCACACACTGGTTGGCAGGCTGGTTGGCAGGCTGGTTGGCAGGCTGGTTGGCAGGCTGGTTGGCAGGCTGGTTGGCAGGCTGGTTGGCAGGCTGGTAGCTCCACAGCCAGTGGTTGGCTTGGCCCTCACGACTACACTCCAGTCTACGAGTGCATCTGTTTCAGCGGTATAAACACATGTTACCACGGAAACGAGTGACGGAGGGGCTTTAACAATGTGTATGTTTGTGACAGAGGACACAACACTATCAACAAGGCAGGTCCCTACAGGCTTTAGTTTTGTCACACCTGGACTACTGTTCAGTAGTGTGGTCAGGTGCCACAAAGAGGGATTTAGGAAAATTGCAATTGTCTCAGAACAGGGCAGCACGGCTGGCCCTTAAAAGTACACGGAGAGCTAACATTAATGACATGCATGTAAATCTCTCCTGGCTCAAAGTGGAGGAGAGATTGACTTCCTCACTACTTGTATTTGTGAGAGGTATTGACATGTTGAATACACCGAGCTGTCTGTTTAAACTACTGGCGCACAGCTCAGACACCCATACATACCCCACAAGACATGCTACCAGAGGTCTGTTTAAACTACTAGCACACAGCTCAGACACCCACAAGACATGCTACCAGAGGTCTGTCTAAACTACTAGCACACAGCTCAGACACCCACAAGACATGCCACCAGAGGTCTGTTTAAACTACTAGCACACAGCTCAGACACCCACAAGACATGCTACCAGAGGTCTGTTTAAACTACTAGCACACAGCTCAGACACCCACAAGACATGCTACCAGAGGTCTGTTTAAACTACTAGCACACAGCTCAGACACCCACAAGACATGCCACCAGAGGTCTGTTTAAACTACTAGCACACAGCTCAGACACCCATACATACCCCACAAGACATGCCACCAGAGGTCTCTTCACAGTCCACAAGTCCAACAGACTATGGGGAGGTGCACAGTACTACATAGAGCCATGACTACATGGAACTCTATTCCACAGTGTACATAGAGCCATGACTACATGGAACTCTATTCCACAGTACTACATAGAGCCATGACTACACGGAACTCTATTCCACAGTACTACATAGAGCCATGACTACACGGAACTCTATTCCACAGTACTACATAGAGCCATGACTACACGGAACTATATTCCACAGTACTACATAGAGCCATGACTACATGGAACTCTATTGCACAGTACTACATAGAGCCATGACTACATGGAACTCTATTCCACAGTATACATAGAGCCATGACTACATGGAACTCTATTCCACAGTACTACATAGAGCCATGACTACATGGAACTCTATTCCACAGTACTACATAGAGTCATGACTACATGGAACTCTGTTCCACAGTACTACATAGAGCCATGACTACATGGAACTCTGTTCCACAGTACTACATAGAGTCATGACTACATGGAACTCTATTCCACAGTACTACATAGAGACATGACTACATGGAACTCTATTCCACAGTACTACATAGAGCCATGACCACATGGAACTCTATTCCACAGTACTACACAGAGCCATGACTACATGGAACTCTATTCCACAGTACTACATAGAGCCATGACTACATGGAACTCTATTCCACAGTACTACATAGAGCCATGACTACATGGAACTCTATTCCACAGTACTACATAGAGCCCTGACTACATGGAACTCTATTCCACAGTACTACATAGAACCATGACTACATGGAACTCTATTCCACAGTACTACATAGAGCCATGACTACATGGAACTCTATTCCACAGTACTACATAGAGCCATGACTACATGGAACTCTAATCCACATCAGGTAACTGATGCAGCAGTAGAATCAGATTTAAAAAGCAGATAAAAATACACCTTATGGAACAGCGGGGGACTTTGAAGAGACATACAGACACATGATAACATATGCACTGCTGGACCCCAGGAAGAGTAGCTGCTGCCTTGACAGGAACTAATGGGGATCTATCATAAACCCCAGGAAGAGTAGCTGCTGCCTTAGCAGGAACTAATGGGAATCCATAATAAACCCAGGAAGAGTAGCTGCTGCCTTGACAGGAACTAATGGGGATCTATCATAAACCCCAGGAAGAGTAGCTGCTGCCTTGACAGGAACTAACAGGGATCCATAATAAACCCCAGGAAGAGTAGCTGCTGCCTTGACAGGAACTAATGGGGATCTATCATAAACCCCAGGAAGAGTAGCTGCTGCCTTGGCAGGAACTAATGGGAATCCATAATAAACCCAGGAAGAGTAGCTGCTGCCTTGGCAGGAACTAATGGGGATCCATAATAAACCCCAGGAAGAGTAGCTGCTGCCTTGGCAGGAACTAATGGGGATCCATAATAAACCCCAGGAAGAGTAGCTGCTGCCTTGGCAGGAACTAATGGGGATCCATAATAAACCCAGGAAGAGTAGCTGCTGCATTGACGGGAACTAATGGGGATCCATTATAAACCCCAGGAAGAGTAGCTGCTGCCTTGGCAGGAACTAATGGGGATCCATAATAAACCCCAGGAAGAGTAGCTGCTGCCTTGGCAGGAACTAATGGGGATCCATAATAAACCCAGGAAGAGTAGCTGCTGCCTTGGAAGGAACTAATGGGGATCCATAATAAACCCAGGAAGAGTAGCTGCTGCCTTGGAAGGAACTAATGGGGATCCATAATAAACCCAGGAAGAGTAGCTGCTGCCTTGGCAGGAACTAATGGGGATCCATAATAAACCCAAGAAGAGTAGCTGCTGCCTTGGCAGGAACTAATGGGGATCCATTATAAACCCCAGGAAGAGTAGCTGCTGCCTTGGCAGGAACTAATGGGGATCTATCATAAACCCCAGGAAGAGTAGCTGCTGCATTGACAGGAACTAATGAGGATCTATCATAAACCCCAGGAAGAGTAGCTGCTGCCTTGACAGGAACTAATGGGGATCTATCATAAACCCCAGGAAGAGTAGCTGCTGCCTTGGCAGGAACTATTGGGGATCTATCATAAACCCCAGAAAGAGTACCTGCTGCCTTGGCAGGAACTAATGGGGATCCATAATAAACCCAGGAAGAGTAGCTGCTGCCTTGGCAGGAACTATTGGGGATCCATAATACACCCCAGGAAGAGTAGCTGCTGCATTGACAGGAACTAATGGGGAACCATTACAAGCCACAGGAAGAGTAGCTGCTGCCTTGGCAGGAACTAATGGGGATCCATTATAAACCCCAGGAAGAGTAGCTGCTGCCTTGGCAGGAACTAATAGGGATCCATTATAAACCCCAGGAAGAGTAGCTGCTGCCTTGGCAGGAACTAATGGGGATCCATAATAAACCCAGGAAGAGTAGCTGCTGCCTTGGCAGGAACTAATGGGGATCAATAATAAACCCAGGAAGAGTAGCTGCTGCCTTGGCAGGAACTAATGGGGATCCATAATAAACCCAGGAAGAGTAGCTGCTGCCTTGGCAGGAACTAATGGGGATCCATAATAAACCCAGGAAGAGTAGCTGCTGCCTTGGCAGGAACTAATGGGGATCCATAATAAACCCAAGAAGAGTAGCTGCTGCCTTGGCAGGAACTAATGGGGATCCATTATAAACCCCAGGAAGAGTAGCTGCTGCCTTGGCAGGAACTAATGGGGATCTATCATAAACCCCAGGAAGAGTAGCTGCTGCCTTGACAGGAACTAATGAGGATCTATCATAAACCCCAGGAAGAGTAGCTGCTGCCTTGGCAGGAACTAATGGGGATCCATTATAAACCCCAGGAAGAGTAGCTGCTGCCTTGGCAGGAACTAATGGGAATCCATAATAAACCCAGGAAGAGTAGCTGCTGCCTTGGCAGGAACTAATGGGGATCCATTATAAACCCCAGGAAGAGTAGCTGCTGCCTTGGCAGGAACTAATGGGGATCCTTAATAAAACCCAGGAAGAGTGTCAGTGTACAGTACCTTCCCTCCAGGACACACCAGCCACAGTAAGGATCTCTGACAGACAGACAGGACTGGCAGTCAGGCTGCTGTTCACACTGAGATACAGCCACCTTGGACACCTGAGAGAGAGAGAGAGTTAGAGAGAGAGAGAGAAGAGAGAGTGAGGGAGACAGAGAGAGGGGGGTGAGAGAGAGAAAGAATGAGAGGGAGAGTGGGGGAAGGGGGAGAGAGCGAGAGAGAGAGAGGGGGGAGAAAGAGGGTTGGGAGGGGGAGAGAGAGAGATTGAGTGGAGAGAGAGATGGTGGAGAGAGAGAGAAGAGAGGGGGAGAGAGAGACAGAGAGGGGGAAAGGGGAGAGAGAGAGAGACATCAGGTATATCATCCACATGGATAAGGGGTTTGAGTCTAGGGGTAGTGTTTAGGGGTTAGGGTCTAGGGGTAGTGTTTAGGGGTTAGGGTCTAGGGGTAGTGGCTAGGGGTTAGGGTCTAGGGGTAGTGTTTAGGGGTTAGGGTCTAGGGGTAGTGGCTAGGGGCTAGAGTTTAGGAGTAGTGGCTAGGGGTTAGGGTCTAGGGATAGTGGCTAGGGGTTAGGGTCTAGGCGTAGTGTTTAGGGGTTAGGGTCTAGGGGTAGTGTTTAGGGGTTAGGGTCTAGGGGTAGTGGCTAGGGGTTAGGGTCTAGGGGTAGTGGCTAGGGGTTAGGGTCTAGGGGTAGTGGCTAGGGGTTAGAGTCTAGAGGTAGTGGCTAGGGGTTAGGGTCTAGGGGTAGTGGCTAGGTGTTAGGGTCTAGGGGTAGTGGCTAGGGGTTAGAGTCTAGGGGTAGTGGCTAGGGGTTAGAGTCTAGGGGTAGTGGCTAGGGGTTAGAGTCTAGGGGTAGTGGCTAGGGGTTAGGGTCTAGGGGTAGTGGCTAGGGGTTAGAGTCTAGGGGTAGTGGCTAGGGGTTAGAGTCTAGGGGTAGTGGCTAGGGGTTAGAGTATAGGGGTAGTGGCTAGGGGTTAGGGGTAATGGCTAGGGGTTAGGGGTAGTGGCTAGGGGTTAGGGTCTAGGTGTAGTGGCTAGGGGTTAGAATCTAGGGGTTGTGGCTAGGGGTTAGGGTCTAGGTGTAGTGGCTAGGGGTTAGAGTCTAGGGGTAGTGGCTAGGGGTTAGAGTCTAGGGGTAGTGGCTAGGGGTTAGAATCTAGGGGTAGTGGCTAGGGGTTAGGGTCTAGGTGTAGTGGCTAGGGGTTATAGTCTAGGGGTAGTGGCTAGAGGTTAGGGTCTAGGGGTAGTGGCTAGAGGTTAGGGTCTAGGGGTAGTGGCTAGGGGTTAGGGTCTAGGTGTAGTGGCTAGGGGTTAGGGTCTAGGGGTAGTGGCTAGGGGTTAGGGTCTAGGGGTTAGGGTCTAGGGGTTAGGGTCTAGGGGTTAGGGTCTAGGGGTAGTGGCTAGATGTTAGGGTCTAGGGGTAGTGGCTAGGTGTTACCTTGCCATCAGTGAGGACGTAGACATTCTGTCCAGACTGGTCCAGTAGTAGGTCAGCGTTGACTGGACTGTCCTGGTCCACCAATACACTCTGATACAATGTCCCTGTTGTGTCAGGCTGGAGAAATACCTGACCGCACAGAGGAGATTGAGTGAAGATTATTTATGGTGTGTTGGCAAGAGTTAACCCTCTGATCCTAGACCAGTTAACCCACTGATCCTAGACCAGTTAACCCACTGATCCCCTGAACAAGGCAGTTAACCCACTGATCCTAGACCAGTTAACCCACTGATCCCCTGAACAAGGCAGTTAACCCACTGATCCTAGACCAGTTAACCCACTGATCCCCTGAACAAGGCAGTTAACCCACTGATCCTAGACCAGTTAACCCACTGATCCTAGACCAGTTAACCCACTGATCCTAGACCAGTTAACCCACTGTTCCTAGACCAGTTAACCCACTGTTCCTAGACCAGTTAACCCACTGATCCTAGACCAGTTAACCCACTGATCCTAGACCAGTTAACCCACTGACCAGTTAACCCACTGATCCTAGACCAGTTAACCCACTGATCCTAGACCAGTTAACCCACTGATCCTAGACCAGTTAACCCACTGTTCCTAGACCAGTTAACCCACTGATCCTAGACCAGTTAACCCACTGTTCATAGACCAGTTAACCCACTGATCCCCTGAACAAGGCAGTTAACCCACTGATCCTAGACCAGTTAACCCACTGATCCTAGACCAGTTAACCCACTGATCCTAGACCAGTTAACCCACTGATCCTAGGTCGTCATTGTAGATGAGAATGTATTTATTTATTTTGTAGTCAAGGTATGTGGTGCTTATTTCGGCCTGCAGAGGGATCCGCTAGCCTGCCTAATCAGTGAGTCAAAAAAACCTGAAGAGAGAAGCACCAGATAATCCAATTATTTTAAACCTTATCTTCACGGTGAGCGAGTTATATAAAGCATCGGATAAGAAACACCAAGTTAATCGAAGTGATGATGATGACCTGTTTTGTTTTCACCATTCAAGCCTCATTTAAAAAAAAAGATATATTATTTATTTCCCAGAATCCATCTCTTCCAGGATTCTTGTTTTTTTACTCCTACGTACCTGGAACAGACCGTTTGTAAGGACCTTAAAATAAGAATGATGAACATGAGATAAAATGATAATTAAAACCCTTTTTAGACCTATAGTTGTTTTAGTATGTTGGCTATTTAGAATTGTACAAGAGTAACCTAGTCAGTTGAATGAGAGAGAGCCAACTGGAAACTGTACTGAAGAGAGAAGCATCAGATGAACTATTTATTTTCAACCTTATCAAAGGCCTGATGTTGGTACAGGTTAGACTCCCTTAACTCCCTTTACAGGGTACTAGACCCAGGCCATATCACCATACCCTATCCAGGTCCCAAGGTTTAACAGGGTACTAGACCCAGGCTATATCACCATACCCTATCCAGGTCCCAAGGTTTAACAGGGTACTAGACCCAGGCTATATCACCATACCCTATCCAGGTCCCAAGGTTTAACAGGGTACTAGACCCAGGCCATATCACCATACCCTATCCAGGTCCCAAGGTTTAACAGGGTACTAGACCCAGGCTATATCACCATACCCTATCCAGGTCCCAAGGTTTAACAGGGTACTAGACCCAGGCCATATCACCATACCCTATCCAGGTCCCAAGGTTTAACAGGGTACTAGACCCAGGCTATATCACCATACCCTATCCAGGTCCCAAGGTTTAACAGGGTACACTAGACCCAGGCCATATCACCATACCCTATCCAGGTCCCAAGGTTTAACAGAGTACACTAGACCCAGGCTATATCACCATACCCTATCCAGGTCCCAAGGTTTAACAGGGTACTAGACCCAGGCCATATCACCATACCCTATCCAGGTCCCAAGGTTTAACAGGGTACTAGACCCAGGCTATATCACCATACCCTATCCAGGTCCCAAGGTTTAACAGGGTACACTAGACCCAGGCCATATCACCATACCCTATCCAGGTCCCAAGGTTTAACAGGGTACTAGACCCAGGCCATATCACCATACCCTATCCAGGTCCCAAGGTTTAACAGGGTACTAGACCCAGGCTATATCACCATACCCTATCCAGGTCCCAAGGTTTAACAGGGTACTAGACCCAGGCCATATCACCATACCCTATCCAGGTCCCAAGGTTTAACAGGGTACTAGACCCAGGCCATATCACCATACCCTATCCAGGTCCCAAGGTTTAACAGGGTACTAGACCCAGGCCATATCACCATACCCTATCCAGGTCCCAAGGTTTAACAGGGTACTAGACCCAGGCTCTATCACCATACCCTATCCAGGTCCCAAGGTTTAACAGGGTACTAGACCCAGGCCATATCACCATACCCTATCCAGGTCCCAAGGTTTAACAGGGTACTAGACCCAGGCTCTATCACCATACCCTATCCAGGTCCCAAGGTTTAACAGGGTACACTAGACCCAGACCATATCACCATACCCTATCCAGGTCCCAAGGTTTAACAGAGTACACTAGACCCAGGCTATATCACCATACCCTATCCAGGTCCCAAGGTTTAACAGGGTACTAGACCCAGGCCATATCACCATACCCTATCCAGGTCCCAAGGTTTAACAGGGTACTAGACCCAGGCTATATCACCATACCCTATCCAGGTCCCAAGGTTTAACAGGGTACTAGACCCAGGCTATATCACCATACCCTATCCAGGTCCCAAGGTTTAACAGGGTACTAGACCCAGGCCATATCACCATACCCTATCCAGGTCCCAAGGTTTAACAGGGTACTAGACCCAGGCTATATCATCATACCCTATCCAGGTCCCAAGGTTTAACAGGGTACTAGACCCAGGCTATATCACCATACCCTATCCAGGTCCCAAGGTTTAACAGGGTACTAGACCCAGGCTATATCACCATACCCTATCCAGGTCCCAAGGTTTAACAGGGTACTAGACCCAGGCTATATCACCATACCCTATCCAGGTCCCAAGGTTTAAC
Organism: Oncorhynchus mykiss; assembly: GCF_057628025.1. Classification (NCBI taxonomy): domain Eukaryota; kingdom Metazoa; phylum Chordata; class Actinopteri; order Salmoniformes; family Salmonidae; genus Oncorhynchus; species Oncorhynchus mykiss. The sequence goes on along the minus strand of NC_143030.1, from coordinate 82,126,363 downwards.
AGGGTACTAGACCCAGGCTCTATCACCATACCCTATCCAGATCCCAAGGTTTAACAGGGTACTAGACCCAGGCTATATCACCATACCCTATCCAGGTCCCAAGGTTTAACAGGGTACTAGACCCAGGCTATATCACCATACCCTATCCAGGTCCCAAGGTTTAACAGGGTACTAGACCCAGGCTTAATGTTGCATTATGCGAGTTCCATAAATGACTACATTTCACAATGCCTGCTGCTAGTACAAAACTAGGGTATTTTTTTTCATTGTCTTCTCATGGTACATTTTTGTAAGTGTGTAACTCCTAAATTGATAGTTTTAGGATCTTTTTCAAATAGCTAGCTGATGCTGATATTGACTTTGGTATTGTTTGTAGCTACATTTTCTAGCTAGCCAGCCAGCCAGCCAGCCAGCTTTTCTAGAGAGAGAGAGAGAGAGAGAGAGAGAGAGAGAGAGAGAGAGAGAGAGAGAGAGAGAGAGAATTGCATTGTGGGTTTTGTAGTTGAGCTCTGCAGATATCCACAACTGTTCACAGCGTATATTGCTATCCCATATTTTCGATATTTAACAAAGTAAAGATATTAACTATTCCTTTGAGTGTTCTTGTGTCTCTGTGGTTACTCCTATCACAGTGTGTGTGTGTGATTAGGGAATGTCTTGTTAATGTGTGTGCTTGTGCGAGTGTGTGCGTGCGTGCGTGTGTGTGTGATTTAGGGAGTGTCTCGTGTCTTGTTAATGTGTGCTTGTGCGAGTGTGTGTGTGTGTGTGTGTGTGTGTGTGTGTGTGTGTGCGAGTGTGTGTGTGTGAGTGTGTGTGTGTGTGTGTGTGTGTGTGTGTGTGTGTGTGTGCGAGTGTGTGTGTGTGAGTGTGAGTGTGCGTGCGTGCGTGCGATTTAGGGAGTGTCTCGTGTCTTGTTAGTGTGTGTGCTTGTGCGAGTGTGTGTGTGTGTGTGTGTGTGTGTGTGTGCGTGTGTGCGTGTGTGTGATTTAGGGAGTGTCTCGTGTCTTGTTAGTGTGTTAAGGAGGGGAGGGTATTTAAGCTGAGGAACAGCAGTCAGCTCTCGGCAGCATGGAGCTGGAGATGGGCTGGATCTGGTTTCATCCATAATTAACATTAGCAACATGTTTCATGTTAATGACCCTCTCTGTGGATACCTGCCTGCCTGCCTGCCTGCCTGCCTGCCTGCCTGCCTGCCTGCCTGCCTGTCTGGTCTGTCTGTCTGGTCTGTCTGCCTGTCTGTCTGTCTGTCTCCCTGCCTGCCTGCCTGCCTGCCTGCCTGTCTGCCTGCCTGTCTGTCTGGTCTGTCTGTCTGTGGGTACAGGGTTCATGCAGCCATCCCTCCTTGTCCCCCAGCAGAGTGATGGTGCCCGTGTGTATAGCCTACCTTGCTCCCGTGTGTATAGCCTACCTTACTCCCGTGTGTATAGCCTACCTTACTCCCGTGTGTATAGCCTACCTTGCTCCCGTGTGTATAGCCTACCTTACTCCCGTGTGTATAGCCTACCTTACTCCCGTGTGTATAGCCTACCTTACTCCCGTGTGTATAGCCTACCTTACTCCCGTGTGTATAGCCTACCTTACTCCCGTGTGTATAGCCTACCTTACTCCCTGTGTGTATAGCCTACCTTATGCCCGTGTGTATAGCCTACCTTACTCCCGTGTGTATAGCCTACCTTACTCCCGTGTGTATAGCCTACCTTACTCCCGTGTGTATAGCCTACCTTACTCCCGTGTGTATAGCCTACCTTACTCCCGTGTGTATAGCCTACCTTACTCCCGTGTGTATAGCCTACCTTACTCCCGTGTGTATAGCCTACCTTACTCCCGTGTGTATAGCCTACCTTACTCCCGTGTGTATAGCCTACCTTACTCCCGTGTGTATAGCCTACCTTACTCCCGTGTGTATAGCCTACCTTACTCCCGTGTGTATAGCCTACCTTATGCCCGTGTGTATAGCCTACCTTACTCCCGTGTGTATAGCCTACCTTACTCCCGTGTGTATAGCCTACCTTACTCCCGTGTGTATAGCCTACCTTACTCCCGTGTGTATAGCCTACCTTATGCCCGTGTGTATAGCCTACCTTACTCCCGTGTGTATAGCCTACCTTACTCCCGTGTGTATAGCCTACCTTATGCCCGTGTGTATAGCCTACCTTATGCCCGTGTGTATAGCCTACCTTACTCCCGTGTGTATAGCCTACCTTACTCCCGTGTGTATAGCCTACCTTACTCCCGTGTGTATAGCCTACCTTATGCCTGTGTGTATAGCCTACCTTGCTCCCGTGTGTATAGCCTACCTTACTCCCGTGTGTATAGCCTACCTTACGCCTGTGTGTATAGCCTACCTTATGCCCATGTGTATAGCCTACCTTACTCCCGTGTGTATAGCCTACCTTACGCCTGTGTGTATAGCCTACCTTATGCCCATGTGTATAGCCTACCTTACTCCTGTGTGTATAGCCTACCTTATGCCCGTGTGTATAGCCTACCTTACTCCCGTGTGTATAGCCTACCTTACTCCCGTGTGTATAGCCTACCTTACTCCCGTGTGTATAGCCTACCTTATGCCTGTGTGTATAGCCTACCTTACTCCCGTGTGTATAGCCTACCTTATGCCCGTGTGTATAGCCTACCTTATGCCCGTGTGTATAGCCTACCTTACTCCCGTGTGTATAGCCTACCTTACTCCCGTGTGTATAGCCTACCTTACTCCCGTGTGTATAGCCTACCTTACTCCCGTGTGTATAGCCTACCTTACTCCCGTGTGTATAGCCTACCTTACTCCCGTGTGTATAGCCTACCTTACTCCTGTGCGTATAGCCTACCTTATGCAGCCAGCCCTTCTTGTCCCCCAGCAGGGCGATGGTGTGGCCGGCCTCGGTAGCGGTGGTGACAGCGGTGAGCTGGGTTTCCCTGGTCAGAGAGGGGGTGGCTGACAGGGGAACCGCAGAGGCGATGGGGCTGGGGGTGTGTTCCCCTCCACATGGGTACTCCTTTAACGAATCCTAGAGAAAAGAAGGGTCAGAGGTGATTAGTTGATTGATTGTAATATAGAAAAAGCCGCTCCACCCGGAGACAACATTACAAAAGGTTCTTATTCTTGTGTGGTAACACTGTTTCAGCCTACTTGTTATGCAGTATAACAGTGTTTTATCCTACTTGTTATGCAGTATAACACTGTTTCAGCCTACTTGTTATGCAGTATAACACTGTTTCAGCCTACTTGTTATGCAGTATAACACTGTTTCAGCCTACTTGTTACGCAGTATAACACTGTTTCAGCCTACTTGTTATGCAGTATAACAGTGTTTCAGCCTACTTGTTACGCAGTATAACACTGTTTCAGCCTACTTGTTATTCAGTATAACAGTGTTTCAGCCTACTTGTTACGCAGTATAACACTGTTTCAGCCTACTTGTTATGCAGTATAACAGTGTTTCAGCCTACTTGTTATGCAGTATAACACTGTTTCAGCCTATTTGTTATGCAGTATAACAGTGTTTCAGCCTACTTGTTATGCAGTATAACACTGTTTCAGCCTACTTGTTATGCAGTATAACAGTGTTTCAGCCTACTTGTTACGCAGTATAACAGTGTTTTAGCCTACTTGTTATGCAGTATAACAGTGTTTTAGCCTACTTGTTATGCAGTATAACAGTGTTTCAGCCTACTTGTTATGCAGTATAACAGTTTTTCAGCCTACTTGTTACGCAGTATAACAGTGTTTTTTACCTACTTGTTCTGCAGTATAACACTGTTTCAGCCTACTTGTTATGCAGTATAACAGTGTTTTTACCTACTTGTTATGCAGTATAAGTGTTTAGCCTACTTGTTATGCAGTATAACACTGTTTTAGCCTACTTGTTATGCAGTATAACAGTGTTTCAGCCTACTTGTTATGCAGTATAACACTGTTTTAGCCTACTTGTTATGCAGTATAACAGTGTTTCAGCCTACTTGTTATGCAGTATAACAGTGTTTATCCTACTTGTTATGCAGTATAACACTGTTTCAGCCTACTTGTTATGCAGTATAACAGTGTTTCAGCCTACTTGTTAAGCAGTATAACAGTGTTTTAGCCTACTTGTTATGCAGTATAAGTGTTTAGCCTACTTGTTACGCAGTATAACAGTGTTTTAGCCTACTTGTTACGCAGTATAACAGTGTTTTATCCTACTTGTTACGCAGTATAGCAGTGTTTTATCCTACTTGTTATGCAGTATAACAGTGTTTTTTATCTACTTGTTATGCAGTATTACAGTGTTTTTTATCTACTTGTTATGCAGTATAACCTCGTACCCCTGCACATCTAGTACTGGTACTCTGTGTATACAGCCATGTTATCATTGACTCAGTACTGGTACTCTGTGTATAGAGCCATGTTATCATAGACTCAGTACTGGTACTCTGTGTATATAGCCATGTTATCATTGACTCAGTACTGGTACTCTGTGTATACAGCCATGTTATCATTGACTCAGTACTGGTACTCTGTGTATAGATCCATGTTATCATTGACTCAGTACTGGTACTCTGTGTATACAGCCATGTTATCATTGACTCAGTACTGGTACTCTGTGTATATAGCCATGTTATCATTGACTCAGTACTGGTACTCTGTGCATACAGCCATGTTATCATTGATTCAGTACTGGTACCCAGTGTATATAGCCATGTTATCATTGACTCAGTACTGGTACTCTGTGTATAGTACCATGTTATCGTATTTATTATTACTATAATAAATAGTATTATTTTATTATTTTTATATTATTTCTCTATTTTCTTTCTCTCTACATTGTTGGGAACGACCTGTAACTAAGCATTTCACTGTTAGTCCACACCTGTTGTTTACGATGAATGTCACGAATAAAACGTGATTAGATTACACTTGTCATATTTTACCCTTGTAGTACTGCAGCAGTATCGTAGCTCCACCCCTCCTGAACCCCCAGTAGCTCCACCCCTCCTGAACCCCCAGTAGCTCCACCCCTCCTGAACCCCCAGTAGCTCCACCCCTGCTGAACCCCCAGTAGCTCCACCCCTCCTGAACCCCCAGTAGCTCCACCCCTGCTGAACCCCCAGTAGCTCCACCCCTCGTTAACCCCCAGTAGCTCCACCCCTCCTGAACCCCCAGTAGCTCCACCCCTCCTGAACCCCCAGTAGCTCCACCCCTCGTTAACCCCCAGTAGCTCCACCCCTGCTGAACCCCCAGTAGCTCCACCCCTCGTTAACCCCCAGTAGCTCCACCCCTGCTGAACCCCCAGTAGCTCCACCCCTCCTGAACCCCCAGTAGCTCCACCTCTCCTGAACCCCCAGTAGCTCCACCCCTCCTGAACCCCCAGTAGCTCCACCCCTCCTGAACCCCCAGTAGCTCCACCCCTCGTTAACCCCCAGTAGCTCCACCCCTGCTGAACCCCCAGTAGCTCCACCCCTCGTTAACCCCCAGTAGCTCCACCCCTGCTGAACCCCCAGTAGCTCCACCCCTCCTGAACCCCCAGTAGCTCCACCTCTCCTGAACCCCCAGTAGCTCCACCCCTCCTGAACCCCCAGTAGCTCCACCCCTCCTGAACCCCCAGTAGCTCCACCTCTCCTGAACCCCCAGTAGCTCCACCCCTCCTGAACCCCCAGTAGCTCCACCCCTCCTGAACCCCCAGTAGCTCCACCTCTCCTGAACCCCCAGTAGCTCCACCCCTCCTGAACCCCCAGTAGCTCCACCCCTCCTGAACCCCCAGTAGCTCCACCCCTCCTGAACCCCCAGTAGCTCCACCCCTCCTGAACCCCCAGTAGCTCCACCTCTCCTGAACCCCCAGTAGCTCCACCCCTCCTGAACCCCCAGTAGCTCCACCCCTCCTGAACCCCCAGTAGCTCCACCCCTCCTGAACCCCCAGTAGCTCCACCCCTCCTGAACCCCCAGTAGCTCCACCTCTCCTGAACCCCCAGTAGCTCCACCTCTCCTGAACCCCCAGTAGCTCCACCCCTCCTGAACCCCCAGTAGCTCCACCTCTCCTGAACCCCCAGTAGCTCCACCCCTCCTGAACCCCCAGTAGCTCCACCCCTCCTGAACCCCCAGTAGCTCCACTCCTGCTGAACCCCCAGTAGCTCCACCCCTCCTGAACCCCCAGTAGCTCCACCTCTCCTGAACCCCCAGTAGCTCCACCCCTCCTGAACCCCCAGTAGCTCCACCTCTCCTGAACCCCCAGTAGCTCCACCCCTCCTGAACCCCCAGTAGCTCCACCCCTCCTGAACCCCCAGTAGCTCCACCCCTCCTGAACCCCCAGTAGCTCCACCTCTCCTGAACCCCCAGTAGCTCCACCCCTCCTGAACCCCCAGTAGCTCCACCCCTCCTGAACCCCCAGTAGCTCCACCTCTCCTGAACCCCCAGTAGCTCCACCCCTCCTGAACCCCCAGTAGCTCCACCTCTCCTGAACCCCCAGTAGCTCCACCCCTCCTGAACCCCCAGTAGCTCCACCCCTCCTGAACCCCCAGTAGCTCCACCCCTCCTGAACCCCCAGTAGCTCCACCCCTCCTGAACCCCCAGTAGCTCCACCCCTCCTGAACCCCCAGTCAGACACATAGAAATATAATTAATGGTCAAATAAGTCACTCTTTTCTAAGGCCATGACATCTCCATATCAACTGGTTCAGAAGACTCAAGGGAAACCAGTTCAACCAGACACCAGAAATACTCTGGCTATAGGCCCAGAAGACTCAAGGGAAACCAGTTCAACCAGACACCAGAAATACTCTGGTTGTAAATATGAAAGCCATAAATACATAGTCAGCTGACTACAGACATAAATATACAGCTAGCCAAGCCGTGTGATGGGACAGTGATGTAATGCTGCATACCAGCCAGCAGGGGGAGACAGGAATATAGCAGTCACCTACAACTAACAGTTGGGACAGATGAGCTTCAATAAATACTATCAAAGTGAGATCATGACATAAAGAGGTTCCCTAATGGCATGTAACAGCTCCTGGCATTAGACCGAACCAGGGCCAGTTGTTCCTGTGACCTGAACCTAACTACTGTCTGGAGTGTTCCTGCAGCACCCCTGAAGGGTTAGTGCTATCAGGGATCCTTGGGACATCCCTATCCTAAACCTTAACCCTTACCTACCCTAACGTTAACCCTTACTCCTACCATAAACCTAATGTTAACCCTTACCTACCCTAACCTTATCCCCTACCCTAAACTTTATCCCCTACCCTAAACCCTAACCTTAACCCTTACCTACCCTAAACCATATCCCCTACCTTAACCCTTACCTACCCTAACCCCTACTCCTACCCTAAACCCTTACCTACCCTACCTTATCCCCTACTCTTACCCTAACCCTTACCTTAACCATTTTACATTTCAACTTCAATGGGGTGACGTCAGAGTTGGGACACCCCAGGGATCCCATTTAGACTTTTCCTGCTGTTCTAAACTGTCTCAGTCATCTTTGCAGTTATATGGTGAGCTCTAGTTATATGGTGAGCTCCAGTTATATGGTGAGCTCTAGTTATATGGTGAGCTCTAGTTATATGTCCAGTTATATGGTGAGCTCCAGTTATATGGTGAGCTCTAGTTATATGGTGAGCTCCAGTTATATGGTGAGCTCCAGTTATATGGTGAGCTCCAGTTATATGGTGAGCTCCAGTTATATGGTGAGCTCCAGTTATATGGTGAGCTCCAGTTATATGGTGAGCTCCAGTTATATGGTGAGCTCCAGTTATATGGTGAGCTCTAGTTATATGGTGAGCTCTAGTTATATGGTGAGCTCTAGTTATATGGTGAGCTCTAGTTATATGGTGAGCTCCAGTTATATGGTGAGCTGCAGTTATATGGTGAGCTGCAGTTATATGGTGAGCTCTAGTTATATGGTGAGCTGCAGTTATATGGTGAGCTCCAGTTATATGGTGAGCTCCAGTTATATAGTGAGCTGCAGTTATATGGTGAGCTCCAGTTATATGGTGAGCTCCAGTTATATAGTGAGCTGCAGTTATATAGTGAGCTCTAGTTACATGTTGAGCTCTAGTTATATGGTGAGCTCCAGTTATATGGTGAGCTCCAGTTATATGGTGAGCTCCAGTTATATGGTGAGCTCCAGTTATATGGTGAGCTCCAGTTATTTAGTGAGCTGCAGTTACATGGTGAGCTCTAGTTATATGGTGAGCTCCAGTTATATAGTGAGCTCCAGTTATATAGTGAGCTCCAGTTATATGGTGAGCTCCAGTTATATGGTGAGCTCTAGTTATATGTCCAGTTATATGGTGAGCTCTAATTATATGTCCAGTTATATGGTGAGCTCTAGTTATATGGTGAGCTCTAATTATATGTCCAGTTATATGGTGAGCTCCAGTTATATGGTGAGCTCTAGTTATATGGTGAGCTCCAGTTATATGGTGAGCTCCAGTTATATAGTGAGCTGCAGTTATATGGTGAGCTCCAGTTATATGGTGAGCTCTAGTTATATGTCCAGTTATATGGTGAGCTCCAGTTATATGGTGAGCTCTAGTTATATGTCCAGTTATATGGTGAGCTCTAGTTATATGTCCAGTTATGTGGTGAGCTCCAGTTATATGTCCAGTGATGTAGTGAGCTCCAGTTATTTGGAAAGCAGACTGAACCAGGTATTCCTCTAGGATTTTTCCTGTGCTTAGCTCTATTCTGTTCATTTGTATCTTTGCAAAAACTCCCTAGTCCTTGTTGATGACAAGCATACCCATAACATGATGCAGCCACCAACATGCTTGAAAATATGAAGAGTGGTACTCAGTGATGTGTTGCATTTGCCCCAAACATAACGATTTTGTATTCAGGACATGAACTTAATTTCTTTGCAACAATATTTGCAGTTTGATTTTAGTACCTTATTGCAAAACAGGATTAATATTTTGGAATATTTTTATTCTGTACAGGCTTCCTTCTTTTCACTCGGTCATGTAGGTTGGTATTGTGGAGTAACTACAATGTTGTTGATCCATCCTCAGTTTTCTCCTATCACAACCAATAAACTGAGCAGTTTCCTTCCTCTCCGGCAACTGAGTTAGGAAGGACGCCTGTATATTTGTAGTGACTGGGGTGTATTGATACCATCATCCAAAGTGTAATAAATAACTTCACCATGCTCAAAGGGATATTCAATGTCTGCTGTTTATATTTTTACCCATCTATCAATAGCTGCCCTTTGAGGGGCATTTGAAAACCTCCCTGGTCGTTGTGGTTGAATCTGTGTTTGAAATGCAGTGCTCGACTGAGAGACCTTACAGATAATTGTATGTGTGGGGGTACAGAGATGAGGGAGTCATTCAAAAATCATATTAAACACTGTTGTTGCACACAGAGTGAGTCCATGCAACTTATTATGTGACTAAAGCAAATGTTTCCTCCTGATCTTATGTTTGTCATAACAAAGGTGTTGAATACTAACTGCCTGAAGACATAAGCTTTTCATTTTTTATGAGTAAAAATTTCCCCAAAAACATCATTCCACTTTGACATTATGGGGTATTGTATGTAGGCCATTGACACATCTCAATTTAATCCATTTTAAATTCAGGCTGTAACAATAACGGGGTGTGAATACTTTCTGAAGGCATTGTATGTCACACACACACGCACGCACGCACACACACACACACACACACACACACACACACACACACACACACACACACACACACACACACGGTCAGCTCAGAGCCGCCCACAGCGTCATGAGCTCCATCAGCAGCAGATTTAGAACGGACAATTAATTTGTTTATGCAACAAATGTCAGAGCATAGTATCGCATCGAACCCGAAATTATCCGATTCAATCTGTAATCAAACCGGTTCCTGTATAGTATCGCATCGAACCCGAAATGCACCGATTCATTCTGTAATCAAACCGGTTCCTGTATAGTATCGCATCGAACCCGAAATGCACCGATTCATTCTGTAATCAAACCGGTTCCTGTATAGTATCGCATCGAACCCGAAATGCACCGATTCATTCTGTAATCAAACCGGTTCCTGTATAGTATCGCATCGAACCCGAAATGCACCGATTCATTCTGTAATCAAACCGGTTCCTGTATAGTATCGCATCGAACCCGAAATGCACCGATTCATTCTGTAATCAAACCGGTTCCTGTATAGTATCGCATCGAACCCGAAATGCACCGATTCATTCTGTAATCAAACCGGTTCCTGTATAGTATCGCATCGAACCCGAAATGCACCGATTCATTCTGTAATCAAACCGGTTCCTGTATAGTATCGCATCGAACCCGAAATGCACCGATTCATTCTGTAATCAAACCGGTTCCTGTATAGTATCGCATCAAACCCGAAATTATCCGATTCATTCTGTAATCAAACCGGTTCCTGTATAGTATAGCATCAAACCCGAAATTATCCGATTCATTCTGTAATCAAACCGGTTCCTGTATAGTATAGCATCGAACCCGAAATTATCCGATTCATTCTGTAATCAAACCGGTTCCTGTATAGTATAGCATCGAACCCGAAATTATCAGATTCATTCTGTAATCAAACCGGTTCCTGTATAGTATAGCATCAAACCCGAAATTATCCGATTCATTCTGTAATCAAACCGGTTCCTGTATAGTATAGCATCGAACCCGAAATTATCCGATTCATTCTGTAATCAAACCGGTTCCTGTATAGTATAGCATCGAACCCGAAATTATCCGATTCATTCTGTAATCAAACCGGTTCCTGTATAGTATCGCATCGAACCCGAAATTATCCGATTCATTCTGTAATCAAACCGGTTCCTGTATAGTATAGCATCGAACCCGAAATGCACCGATTCATTCTGTAATCAAACCGGTTCCTGTATAGTATCGCATCGAACCCGAAATGCACCGATTCATTCTGTAATCAAACCGGTTCCTGTATAGTATCGCATCGAACCCGAAATGCACCGATTCATTCTGTAATCAAACCGGTTCCTGTATAGTATCGCATCGAACCCGAAATGCACCGATTCATTCTGTAATCAAACCGGTTCCTGTATAGTATCGCATCGAACCCGAAATGCACCGATTCATTCTGTAATCAAACCGGTTCCTGTATAGTATCGCATAGAACCCGAAATGCACCGATTCATTCTGTAATCAAACCGGTTCCTGTATAGTATAGCATCGAACCCGAAATTATCCGATTCATTCTGTAATCAAACCGGTTCCTGTATAGTATCGCATCGAACCCGAAATGCACCGATTCAATCTGTAATCAAACCGGTTCCTGTATAGTATCGCATCGAACCCGAAATTATCCGATTCATTCTGTAATCAAACCGGTTCCTGTATAGTATCGCATAGAACCCGAAATGCACCGATTCATTCTGTAATCAAACCGGTTCCTGTATAGTATCGCATCGAACCCGAAATGCACCGATTCATTCTGTAATCAAACCGGTTCCTGTATAGTATCGCATCGAACCCGAAATGCACCGATTCATTCTCTAATCAAACCGGTATAGTATGGAGGCCCATGTGTCTAGATACGTATCCAATCATCGTGAAAGGGAACGATCCACATCCCTAGACATCACTGGTCAGTCAGTGGATCAGGGTGTTGTTTTGGATCAGCTGTCCGTACGTAATAACAAGGAAAATCTTCCAGAATGACCCATTTGAGGTAGAAAGGAGTTGGACAGAAAAAGGCAGAGATGATTTGATTTCTCTCCGTTTTTAATCCGTGAGGATGAGCATACTAACGTTACCATGTAAAGCTGTAGTCTTCCTCCTTGTTGTATTTTTTTAATGTTAAAAACATACATTGTACACCGAAGTGAAGCCGCTCAGAACACCTAAAACCCTCCCAGAAAGTGTTCTTGGTTGGGACAGTGAAACATGTTGTCAGTGATGATTAGTGTTCAGTGGAACAGAGGGGTCTGTACTGTAGAGACATGGATAGTGTTTACTGGTCAGCATGGAACAGCATGGGACAGCATGGGACAGCATGAGACAGTATGGGACAGTATGGGACAGCATGAGACAGTATGGACAGTATAAAAGGACAGGGGACAGGATGTGTCCAGTGGACAGTAACAGGACAGGGGACAGGATGTGTCCAGTGGACAGTAACAGGACAGGGGACAGGATGTGTCCAGTGGACAGTAACAGGACAGGGGACAGGATGTGTCCAGTGGACAGTAAAACAGTAACAGGACAGGGGACAGGATGTGTTCAGTGGACAGTAAAACAGTAACAGGACAGGGGACAGGATGTGGGTCAGGGAAACTCAGCCAGATGCAGGATTAAACTGGATTTATTCACCCTGTTACAACACTGTTCATCACCCTGACAGCTATAGTTACACTGGACAGGATATACAACACTGTGTTACACTGGACCAGGATATACAACACTGTTCATCACCCTGACAGCTATAGTTACACTGGACAGGATATACAACACTGTTCATCACCCTGACAGCTATAGTTATACTGGACAGGATATACAACACTGTTCATCACCCTGACAACTATAGTTACACTGGGCCAGGATATACAACACTGTTCATCACCCTGACAACTATAGTTACACTGGACCAGGATATACAACACTGTTCATCACCCTGACAGCTATAGTTATACTGGACAGGATATACAACACTGTTCATCACCCTGACAACTATAGTTACACTGGGCCAGGATATACAACACTGTTCATTACCCTGACAACTATAGTTACACTGGACAGGATATACAACACTGTTCATCACCCTGACAACTATAGTTACACTGGGCCAGGATATACAACACTGTTCATCACCCTGACAGCTATAGTTATACTGGACAGGATATACAACACTGTGTTATACTGGACAGGATATACAACACTGTTCATCACCCTGACAACTATAGTTACACTGGGCCAGGATATACAACACTGTTCATCACCCTGACAGCTATAGTTATACTGGACAGGATATACAACACTGTTCATCACCCTGACAACTATAGTTATACTGGACAGGATATACAACACTGTGTTATACTGGACAGGATATACAACACTGTTCATCACCCTGACAACTATAGTTACACTGGGCCAGGATATACAACACTGTTCATCACCCTGACAGCTATAGTTATACTGGACAGGATATACAACACTGTGTTATACTGGACAGGATATACAACACTGTTCATCACCCTGACAGCTATAGTTACACTGGACAGGATATACAACACTGTTCATCACCCTGACAGCTATAGTTATACTGGACAGGATATACAACACTGTGTTATACTGGACAGGATATACAACACTGTTCATCACCCTGACAGCTATAGTTACACTGGACAGGATATACAACACTGTTCATCACCCTGACAGCTATAGTTACACTGGACAGGATATACAACACTGTTCATCACCCTGACAGCTATAGTTACACTGGGCCAGGATATACAACACTGTTCATCACCCTGACAGCTATAGTTACACTGGACAGGATATACAACACTGTTCATCACCCTGACAGCTATAGTTACACTGGACAGGATATACAACACTGTTCATCACCCTGACAACTATAGTTACACTGGACAGGATATACAACACTGTGTTATACTGGACAGGATATACAACACTGTGTTATACTGGACAGGATATACAACACTGTTCATCACCCTGACAGCTATAGTTACACTGGACAGGATATACAACACTGTTCATCACCCTGACAGCTATAGTTACACTGGACAGGATATACAACACTGTTCATCACCCTGACAACTATAGTTACACTGGACAGGATATACAACACTGTGTTATACTGGACAGGATATACAACACTGTGTTATACTGGACAGGATATACAACACTGTTCATCACCCTGACAACTATAGTTACACTGGACAGGATATACAACACTGTGTTATACTGGACAGGATATACAACACTGTGTTATACTGGACAGGATATACAACACTGTTCATCACCCTGACAGCTATAGTTACACTGGACAGGATATACAACACTGTTCATCACCCTGACAGCTATAGTTACACTGGACAGGATATACAACACTGTTCATCACCCTGACAGCTATAGTTACACTGGGCCAGGATATACAACACTGTTCATCACCCTGACAGCTATAGTTACACTGGACAGGATATACAACACTGTTCATCACCCTGACAGCTATAGTTACACTGGGCCAGGATATACAACACTGTTCATCACCCTGACAGCTATAGTTATACTGGACAGGATATACAACACTGTTCATCACCCTGACAGCTATAGTTACACTGGACAGGATATACAACACTGTTCATCACCCTGACAACTATAGTTACACTGGACAGGATATACAACACTGTTCATCACCCTGACAACTATAGTTACACTGGACAGGATATACAACACTGTGTTACACTGGACAGGATATACAACACTGTTCATCACCCTGACAGCTATAGTTATACTGGACAGGATAAACAACACTGTTCATCACCCTGACAACTATAGTTACACTGGACAGGATATACAACACTGTGTTATACTGGACAGGATATACAACACTGTTCATCACCCTGACAGCTATAGTTATACTGGACAGGATAAACAACACTGTTCATCACCCTGACAGCTATAGTTACACTGGACAGGATATACAACACTGTTCATCACCCTGACAGCTATAGTTACACTGGACAGGATATACAACACTGTTCATCACCCTGACAGCTATAGTTACACTGGACAGGATATACAACACTGTGTTATACTGGACCAGGATATACAACACTGTGTTATACTGGACAGGATATACAACACTGTGTTATACTGGACAGGATATACAACACTGTGTTATACTGGACAGGATATACAACACTGTGTTATACTGGACAGGATATACAACACTGTGTTATACTGGACAGGATATACAACACTGTGTTATACTGGACCAGGATATACAACACTGTGTTATACTGGACAGGATATACAACACTGTGTTACACTGGACAGGATATACAACACTGTGTTATACTGGACAGGATATACAACACTGTGTTACACTGGACAGGATATACAACACTGTGTTACACTGGACCAGGATATACAACACTGTTTATGGATCTAATATATCAATATTAGTCTGCTTTATAGAAACATGGTGCTGTTGACCCCAATATAGTGAGGGGGGAGGTCTGAGAGGTCACTGCGTTTCTGTTTGTGTGTGTGTCTGTGTGTGTGTGTGTGTGTGTGTGTGTGTGTGTGTGTGTGTGTGTGTGTGTGTGTGTGTGTCTATTCTGAAAGCACTCAGGATTAGAGGCAGTGAGAGCAGCTGGACTTAATCTGCACCAGCACAGAGGCAGCTGTCACTCACAAAGAGACAGAGAGACACAGAGACAGACATAGAGACCGACACAAAGACAGAGAGACACAGAGACAGACAGAGACAAAGAAAGAGAGAGAGACAGACAGAGACGGACACAGGCAGAGAGAGACAGAGAGAAAGACAGACAGACAGACAGACCAGAAATCCTTTCACCAGTGGCACAGCTAGCTAACCCTAATCTGAGTTAAGCAACTCAGAAGCCACTCATAGGTACCTAGGTAATGGTCCCATCATCCTCTCTGATCACCAGTAATAGGTTTTAAACCTACCTAGTCTCCTCTATCCACTTAGACTATTACCGCTGATATACCGCTGATATACTGCTGTTATACCGCTGATATACCGCTGATATACCTCTACTATACCGCTGATATACCGCTGATATACCACTACTATACCACTGATATACCGCTGATATACCCCTACTATACCGCTGATATACCACTACTATACCGCTGATATACCCCTACTATACCGCTGATATACCACTACTATACCACAACTATACCGCTGATATACCGCTAATATACCGCTGATATACCACTACTATACCACTACTATACCGCTGATATACCACTACTATACCGCTGATATACCGCTAATATACCGCTAATATACCGCTAATATACCACTACTATACCGCTAATATACCGCTAATATACCACTACTATACCGCTAATATACCGCTAATATACCACTACTATACCGCTGATATACCGCTAATATACCGCTGATATACCACTACTATACCGCTGATATACCGCTAATATACCGCTGATATACCACTACTATACCGCTAATATACCACTACTATACCACTACTATACCGCTGATATACCGCTAATATACCGCTGATATACCACTACTATACCGCTAATATACCACTAATATACCACTACTATACCGCTAATATACCGCTGATATACCGCTACTATACCGCTGATATACCGCTACTATACCACTACTATACCGCTGATATACCACTACTATACCGCTGATATACCACTACTATACCACTACTATACCGCTGATATACCACTACTATACCGCTGATATACCACTACTATACCGCTGATATACCACTACTATACCACTACTATACCGCTGATATACCACTACTATACCACTACTATACCGCTGATATACCGCTAATATACCACTACTATACCGCTAATATACCACTACTATACCGCTGATATACCACTACTATACCACTACTATACCACTGATATACCACTACTATACCGCTGATATACCGCTACTATACTGCTAATATACCACTACTATACCACTACTATACCGCTAATATATCACTACTATACCGCTAATATACCACTACTATACCACTACTATACCGCTGATATACCACTACTATACCACTACTATACCGCTGATATACCACTACTATACCACTACTATACCGCTGATATACCACTACTATACCGCTGATATACCGCTAATATACCACTACTATACCGCTAATATACCACTACTATACCGCTGATATACCACTACTATACCACTACTATACCACTGATATACCACTACTATACCGCTGATATACCGCTACTATACCGCTAATATACCACTACTATACCACTACTATACCGCTAATATACCACTACTATACCGCTAATATACCACTACTATACCACTACTATACCGCTGATATACCACTACTATACCACTACTATACCGCTGATATACCACTACTATACCACTACTATACCGCTGATATACCGCTAATATACCACTACTATACCACTACTATACCGCTAATATACCGCTACTATACCGCTAATATACCGCTGATATACCACTACTATACCGCTGATATACCACTACTATACCGCTGATATACCGCTACTATACCGCTGATATACCGCTGATATACCACTACTATACCGCTGATATACCACTACTATACCGCTGATATACCACTACTATACCACTACTATACCGCTGATATACCACTACTATACCACTACTATACCGCTGATATACCACTACTATACCACTACTATACCGCTGATATACCGCTAATATACCGCTGATATACCACTACTATACCGCTAATATACCACTACTATACCACTAATATACCGCTGATATACCACTACTATACCGCTGATATACCGCTAATATACCACTACTATACCGCTGATATACCGCTAATATACCACTACTATACCGCTAATATACCACTACTATACCGCTGATATACCACTACTATACCACTGATATACCACTACTATACCGCTGATATACCGCTGCTATACCACTACTATACCGCTAATATACCACTACTATACCGCTAATATACCGCTGATATACCACTACTATACCGCTGATATACCGCTACTATACCGCTGCTATACCACTACTATACCGCTAATATACCACTACTATACCACTACTATACCGCTGATATACCACTACTATACCACTGATATACCACTACTATACCGCTGATATACCACTACTATACCGCTGATATACCACTACTATACCGCTGATATACCACTACTATACCGCTGATATACCGCTGATATACCACTACTATTCCGCTGATATACCGCTGATATACCACTACTATACCGCTGATATACCACTACTATACCGCTGATATACCACTACTATACCGCTGATATACCGCTGATATACCACTACTATACCGCTGATATACCGCTACTATACCACTACTATACCGCTGATATACCGCTACTATACCGCTGATATACCACTGATATACCGCTGATATACCACTACTATACCACTACTATACCACTGATATACCACTACTATACCGCTGATATACCACTACTATACCGCTGATATACCACTACTATACCGCTGATATACCACTACTATACCACTACTATACCGCTGATATACCGCTACTATACCGCTGATATACCGCTGATATACCACTACTATACCGCTGATATACCGCTGATATACCACTACTATACCGCTGATATACCACTACTATACCGCTACTATACCACTACTATACCGCTGATATACCGCTGATATACCGCTGATATACCACTACTATACCACTACTATACCACTACTATACCGCTGATATACCGCTACTATACCGCTGATATACCACTACTATACCGCTGATATACCGCTGATATACCACTACTATACCGCTACTATACCGCTGATATACCGCTGATATACCACTACTATACCGCTACTATACCACTACTATACCGCTGATATACCGCTGATATACCACTACTATACCGCTACTATACCGCTGATATACCGCTGATATACCACTACTATACCGCTGATATACCACTACTATACCGCTGATATACCGCTGATATACCACTACTATACCGCTACTATACCGCTGATATACCGCTGATATACCACTACTATACCGCTGATATACCGCTGATATACCGCTGATATACCACTACTATACCGCTGATATACCGCTGATATACCACTACTATACCGCTGATATACCACTACTATACCGCTGATATACCACTACTATACCGCTACTATACCGCTGATATACCGCTACTATACCGCTGATATACCGCTACTATACCGCTGATATACCACTACTATACCGCTGATATACCACTACTATACCGCTGATATACCACTACTATACCGCTGATATACCACTACTATACCACTACTATACCGCTGATATACCACTACTATACCGCTACTATACCGCTGATATACCGCTGATATACCACTACTATACCACTGATATACCACTACTATACCGCTGATATACCACTACTATACCGCTGATATACCACTACTATACCACTACTATACCACTGATATACCACTACTATACCGCTGATATACCACTACTATACCGCTGATATACCACTACTATACCGCTGATATACCACTACTATACCACTACTATACCGCTGATATACCACTACTATACCACTACTATACCGCTGATATACCGCTACTATACCGCTGATATACCACTACTATACCGCTGATATACCACTACTATACCGCTGATATACCACTACTATACCACTACTATACCGCTGATATACCACTACTATACCGCTACTATACCACTACTATACCACTGATATACCACTACTATACCACTACTATACCGCTGATATACCACTACTATACCACTACTATACCACTGATATACCACTACTATACCGCTGATATACCACTACTATACCGCTGATATACCACTACTATACCGCTGATATACCGCTGATATACCACTACTATACCGCTGATATACCACTGATATACCACTACTATACCGCTGATATACCACTGATATACCACTACTATACCGCTGATATACCACTACTATACCACTACTATACCGCTGATATACCACTACTATACCGCTGATATACCGCTGATATACCACTACTATACCGCTGATATACCACTACTATACCGCTGATATACCGCTGATATACCACTACTATACCGCTGATATACCACTACTATACCACTACTATACCGCTGATATACCACTACTATACCGCTGATATACCGCTGATATACCGCTACTATACCGCTGATATACCGCTGCTATACCGCTGCTATACCACTACTATACCGCTGATATACCACTACTATACCGCTGATATACCACTACTATACCGCTGATATACCACTACTATACCGCTGATATACCACTACTATACCGCTGATATACCACTACTATACCGCTGATATACCACTACTATACCGCTGATATACCGCTACTATACCGCTACTATAATACTACTATACCGCTGATATACCACTGATATACCGCTGCTATACCACTACTATACCGCTGATATACCACTACTATACCGCTACTATTCCGCTACTATACCGCTGATATACCGCTGATATACCTCTACTATACCACTACTATACCGCTGATATACCACTACTATACCACTACTATACCACTACTATACCGCTACTATTCCGCTGATATACCGCTACTATACCGCTGATATACCGCTGATATACCTCTACTATACCACTACTATACCGCTGATATACCGCTGATATACCACTACTATACCGCTACTATACCGCTGATATACCACTACTATACCACTACTATACCACTACTATACCGCTACTATACCGCTGATATACCGCTGATATACCTCTACTATACCACTACTATACCGCTGATATACCGCTGATATACCACTACTATTCCGCTACTATACCGCTGATATACCACTACTATACCACTACTATACCGCTACTATACCGCTGATATACCGCTACTATACCGCTACTATACCGCTGATATACCGCTACTATACCGCTACTATACCGCTGATATACCACTACTATACCGCTGATATACCACTACTATACCGCTGATATACCACTACTATACCGCTGATATACCACTACTATACCGCTGATATACCGCTGATATACCACTACTATACCGCTGATATACCACTACTATACCGCTGATATACCACTACTATACCGCTGATATACCGCTGATATACCACTACTATACCGCTGCTATACCACTACTATACCGCTGATATACCGCTACTATACCGCTGATATACCACTACTATACCGCTGATATACCACTACTATACCGCTGATATACCGCTGATATACCACTACTATACCGCTGATATACCACTACTATACCGCTGCTATACCACTACTATACCGCTGATATACCACTACTATACCGCTGATATACCACTACTATACCGCTGATATACCGCTGATATACCACTACTATACCGCTGCTATACCGCTGATATACCACTACTATACCGCTGATATACCACTACTATACCGCTGATATACCACTACTATACCGCTGATATACCACTACTATACCGCTGATATACCACTACTATACCGCTGATATACCACTACTATACCGCTGATATACCACTACTATACCGCTGATATACCGCTACTATACCGCTGATATACCACTACTATACCGCTGATATACCACTACTATACCGCTGATATACCACTACTATACCGCTGATATACCACTACTATACCGCTGATATACCACTACTATACCGCTGATATACCACTACTATACCGCTGATATACCACTACTATACCGCTGATATACCACTACTATACCGCTGATATACCACTACTATACCGCTGATATACCGCTGCTATACCACTACTATACCGCTGATATACCACTACTATACCGCTGATATACCACTACTATACCGCTGATATACCACTACTATACCGCTGATATACCACTACTATACCGCTGATATACCACTACTATACCGCTGATATACCACTACTATACCGCTGATATACCACTACTATACCACTACTATACCGCTGATATACCGCTGATATACCGCTGATATACCGCTGATATACCGCTGATATACCGCTACTATACCGCTGATATACCGCTGATATACCGCTGATATACCGCTACTATACCGCTGATATACCGCTGATATACCGCTACTATACCGCTACTATACCGCTGATATACCACTGATATACCGCTGATATACCACTACTATACCGCTGATATACCGCTGATATACCGCTACTATACCGCTACTATACCGCTGATATACCACTGATATACCACTGATATACCGCTGATATACCGCTGATATACCGCTACTATACCGCTGATATACCGCTGATATACCGCTGATATACCACTACTATACCACTGATATACCTCTGATATACCGCTACTATACCGCTGATATACCGCTGATATACCACTACTATACCGCTGATATACCGCTACTATACCGCTGATATACCGCTGATATACCGCTACTATACCGCTGATATACCGCTGCTATACCACTACTATACCGCTGATATACCACTACTATACCGCTGATATACCACTACTATACCGCTGATATACCACTACTATACCGCTGATATACCGCTACTATACCGCTGATATACCGCTACTATACCACTACTATACCGCTGATATACCGCTGATATACCGCTGATATACCGCTACTATACCGCTGATATACCGCTGATATACCACTACTATACCGCTGATATACCGCTACTATACCGCTGATATACCACTACTATACCGCTGATATACCACTACTATACCACTACTATACCGCTGATATACCGCTGATATACCGCTACTATACCGCTGATATACCACTACTATACCGCTGATATACCACTACTATACCGCTGATATACCACTACTATACCGCTGATATACCGCTGATATACCGCTACTATACCGCTACTATACCGCTGATATACCGCTACTATACCGCTGATATACCGCTGATATACCGCTGATATACCACTACTATATGGCTGATATACCGCTAATATACCGCTGATATACCGCTACTATACCGCTGATATACCGCTGATATACCACTACTATACCGCTGATATACCACTACTATACCGCTGATATACCGCTGATATACCACTACTATACCGCTGATATACCACTACTATACCACTACTATACCACTACTATACCGCTGATATACCACTACTATACCACTACTATACCACTACTATACCGCTGATATACCACTACTATACCGCTGATATACCGCTACTATACCGCTACTATACCGCTGATATACCGCTGATATACCGCTACTATACCGCTACTATACCGCTGATATACCGCTACTATACCGCTGATATACCGCTGATATACCGCTGATATACCGCTACTATACCGCTACTATACCGCTGATATACCGCTACTATACCGCTACTATACCGCTGATATACCGCTGATATACCGCTACTATACCGCTACTATACCGCTGATATACCGCTACTATACCGCTGATATACCGCTACTATACCGCTACTATACCGCTGATATACCACTACTATACCGCTGATATACCACTACTATACAGCTGATATACCGCTGATATACCACTACTATACCGCTGATATACCACTACTATACCACTACTATACCGCTGATATACCGCTACTATACCGCTGATATACCGCTGCTATACCACTACTATACCGCTGATATACCGCTACTATACCGCTGATATACCGCTGCTATACCGCTACTATACCGCTGATATACCGCTACTATACCGCTGATATACCGCTGCTATACCGCTACTATACCGCTGATATACCGCTACTATACCACTACTATACCGCTGATATACCGCTACTATACCGCTGATATACCGCTACTATACCGCTACTATACCGCTGATATACCGCTGATATACCGCTACTATACCGCTACTATACCGCTACTATACCGCTGATATACCGCTACTATACCGCTACTATACCGCTGATATACCACTACTATACCGCTGATATACCGCTGATATACCACTACTATACCGCTGATATACCGCTGATATACCACTACTATACCGCTGATATACCGCTGCTATACCGCTACTATACCGCTGATATACCGCTACTATACCGCTGATATACCGCTGATATACCACTACTATACCGCTACTATTCCGCTGATATACCGCTACTATACCGCTGATATACCGCTGATATACCACTACTATACCGCTACTATACCGCTGATATACCGCTACTATACCGCTGATATACCGCTGATATACCACTACTATACCGCTACTATACCGCTACTATTCCGCTGATATACCGCTACTATACCGCTACTATACCGCTGATATACCGCTACTATACCGCTACTATACCGCTGATATACCGCTACTATACCGCTACTATACCGCTGATATACCGCTACTATTCCGCTGATATACCGCTGCTATACCGCTACTATACCGCTGATATACCGCTACTATACCGCTACTATACCGCTGATATACCGCTACTATACCGCTACTATACCGCTGATATACCGCTACTATACCGCTGATATACCGCTACTATTCCGCTGATATACCGCTACTATACCGCTACTATACCGCTGATATACCACTACTATACCACTACTATACCGCTAATATACCGCTACTATACCGCTGATATACCACTACTATACCACTACTATACCGCTAATATACCACTACTATACCGCTGATATACCGCTACTATACCGCTGATATACCGCTACTATTCCGCTGATATACCGCTACTATACCGCTACTATACCGCTGATATACCACTACTATACCACTACTATACCGCTGATATACCGCTACTATACCGCTGATATACCGCTACTATACCGCTGATATACCACTACTATACCGCTGATATACCACTACTATACCGCTGATATACCACTACTATACCGCTGATATACCACTACTATACCACTACTATACCGCTGATATACCGCTACTATACCGCTGATATACCGCTACTATACCGCTGATATACCGCTGATATACCGCTACTATACCGCTGATATACCGCTACTATACCGCTACTATACCGCTGATATACCGCTACTATACCGCTGATATACCGCTACTATACCGCTGATATACCGCTACTATACCACTACTATACCGCTGATATACCGCTACTATACCGCTGATATACCGCTACTATACCGCTACTATACCGCTGATATACCGCTACTATACCGCTACTATACCGCTGCTATACCGCTACTATACCGCTACTATTCCGCTGATATACCGCTGATATACCGCTACTATACCGCTGATATACCGCTGATATACCGCTGATATACCACTACTATACCGCTACTATACCGCTGATATACCGCTACTATACCGCTACTATACCGCTGATATACCACTACTATACCGCTGATATACCACTACTATACCGCTGATATACCGCTACTATACCGCTACTATTCCGCTGATATACCGCTGATATACCACTACTATACCGCTGATATACCACTAATATACCACTACTATACCGCTAATATACCACTACTATACCGCTGATATACCACTACTATACCACTACTATACCGCTGATATACCACTACTATACCACTACTATACCGCTACTATACCGCTGATATACCGCTACTATACCGCTACTATACCGCTGATATACCACTACTATACCGCTACTATACCGCTACTATACCGCTGATATACCACTACTATACCGCTACTATACCACTACTATACCGCTGATATACCACTACTATACCACTACTATACCGCTACTATACCGCTGATATACCACTACTATACCGCTACTATACCACTACTATACCGCTGATATACCACTACTATACCACTACTATACCGCTACTATACCACTACTATACCGCTGATATACCACTACTATACCACTACTATACCGCTACTATACTGCTGATATACCACTACTATACCGCTACTATACCACTACTATACCGCTGATATACCACTACTATACCACTACTATACCGCTACTATACCGCTGATATACCACTACTATACCGCTACTATACCACTACTATACCGCTGATATACCACTACTATACCACTACTATACCACTACTATACCGCTACTATACCGCTGATATACCACTACTATACCGCTACTATACCGCTACTATACCGCTGCTATACCACTACTATACCGCTACTATACCACTACTATACCGCTGATATACCACTACTATACCACTACTATACCGCTACTATACCGCTGATATACCGCTACTATTCCGCTGATATACCGCTACTATACCACTACTATACCGCTGATATACCACTACTATACCGCTACTATACCGCTACTATACCGCTGATATACCACTACTATACCGCTACTATACCACTACTATACCGCTGATATACCACTACTATACCACTACTATACCGCTACTATACCGCTGATATACCACTACTATACCGCTACTATACCACTACTATACCGCTGATATACCACTACTATACCACTACTATACCGCTACTATACCACTACTATACCGCTGATATACCACTACTATACCACTACTATACCGCTACTATACCGCTGATATACCGCTACTATACCGCTACTATACCGCTACTATTCTGCTGATATACCGCTGATATACCACTACTATACCGCTACTATACCGCTGATATACCACTACTATACCGCTACTATACCGCTGATATACCGCTACTATACCGCTACTATTCCGCTGATATACCGCTACTATACCGCTACTATACCGCTACTATACCGCTACTATTCCGCTGATATACCGCTACTATACCGCTACTATACCGCTGATATACCGCTACTATACCGCTACTATTCCGCTGATATACCGCTACTATACCGCTACTATACCGCTGATATACCGCTACTATTCCGCTGATATACCGCTGATATACCGCTACTATACCGCTACTATACCGCTGATATACCACTACTATACCGCTACTATACCGCTGATATACCGCTACTATACCGCTACTATTCCGCTGATATACCGCTGATATACCACTACTATACCGCTGATATACCACTAATATACCACTACTATACCGCTAATATACCACTACTATACCGCTGATATACCACTACTATACCACTACTATACCGCTACTATTCCGCTGATATACCGCTACTATACCACTACTATACCGCTACTATACCGCTGATATACCACTACTATACCGCTACTATACCGCTACTATACCGCTGATATACCACTACTATACCGCTACTATACCACTACTATACCGCTGATATACCACTACTATACCACTACTATACCGCTACTATACCGCTGATATACCACTACTATACCGCTACTATACCACTACTATACCGCTGATATACCACTACTATACCACTACTATACCGCTACTATACCACTACTATACCGCTGATATACCACTACTATACCACTACTATACCGCTACTATACCGCTGATATACCACTACTATACCGCTACTATTCCGCTGATATACCGCTACTATACCGCTGATATACCGCTGATATACCGCTACTATACCGCTGATATACCACTACTATACCACTACTATACCGCTACTATACCGCTGATATACCACTACTATACCGCTGATATACCACTACTATACCACTACTATACCGCTACTATACCGCTGATATACCACTACTATACCGCTACTATACCGCTACTATTCCGCTGATATACCACTACTATACCGCTACTATACCGCTACTATTCTGCTGATATACCGCTACTATACCGCTACTATACCACTGATATACCGCTGATATACCACTACTATACCGCTGATATACCACTAATATACCACTACTATACCGCTAATATACCACTACTATACCGCTGATATACCACTACTATACCGCTGATATACCACTACTATACCGCTGATATACCGCTACTATACCGCTACTATTCCGCTGATATACCGCTACTATACCGCTGATATACCGCTACTATACCACTACTATACCGCTGATATACCACTACTATACCGCTGATATACCACTGATATACCGCTGATATACCACTACTATACCGCTGATATACCACTAATATACCACTACTATACCGCTAATATACCACTACTATACCGCTGATATACCACTACTATACCACTACTATACCGCTGATATACCACTAATATACCACTACTATACCGCTAATATACCACTACTATACCGCTGATATACCACTAATATACCACTACTATACCGCTAATATACCACTACTATACCGCTGATATACCACTACTATACCGCTGATATACCACTGATATACCGCTGATATACCACTACTATACCGCTGATATACCGCTGATATACCACTACTATACCGCTGATATACCGCTACTATACCGCTACTATACCGCTGATATACCGCTACTATACCACTACTATACCGCTGATATACCGCTACTATACCGCTACTATTCCGCTGATATACCGATGATATACCGCTACTATACCGCTACTATACCGCTACTATACCGCTACTATACCGCTGATATACCACTACTATACCGCTGATATACCGCTGATATACCACTACTATACCGCTACTATACCGCTGATATACCGCTACTATACCGCTGATATACCACTACTATACCGCTGATATACCGCTGATATACCACTACTATACCGCTACTATACCGCTACTATACCGCTACTATACCGCTGATATACCACTACTATACCACTACTATACCGCTGATATACCACTACTATACCGCTGATATACCGCTGATATACCACTACTATACCGCTGATATACCGCTGATATACCACTACTATACCGCTGATATACCGCTGATATACCACTGGTATACCGCTACTATACCGCTGATATACCGCTGATATACCACTGATATACCGCTGATATACCACTACTATACCGCTGATATACCGCTGATATACCGCTACTATACCGCTACTATACCGCTGATATACCGCTGATATACCGCTGATATACCACTACTATACCGCTGATATACCGCTACTATACCGCTACTATACCGCTGATATACCACTACTATACCGCTGATATACCACTACTATACCGCTGATATACCGCTACTATACCGCTGATATACCGCTGATATACCGCTGATATACCGCTGATATACCACTACTATACCGCTGATATACCGCTACTATACCGCTACTATACCGCTGATATACCGCTACTATACCGCTGATATACCGCTACTATACCGCTGATATACCGCTACTATACCGCTACTATACTGCTGATATACCGCTACTATACCGCTGATATACCGCTACTATACAGCTGATATACCACTACTATACCGCTGATATACCGCTGATATACCGCTACTATACCGCTACTATACCGCTGATATACCGCTACTATACCGCTGATATACCGCTGATATACCGCTACTATACCGCTGATATACCGCTACTATACCGCTGATATACCGCTGATATACCACTACTATACCGCTGATATACCACTACTATACCGCTGATATACCGCTGATATACCACTACTATACCGCTGATATACCACTACTATACCGCTGATATACCACTACTATACCGCTGATATACCACTACTATACCGCTGATATACCGCTGATATACCGCTGAAATACCGCTACTATACCGCTGATATACCGCTACTATACCGCTGATATACCGCTACTATACCACTACTATACCGCTGATATACCACTACTATACCGCTGATATACCACTACTATACCGCTGATATACCGCTACTATACCGCTACTATACCGCTGATATACCACTACTATACCGCTACTATACCGCTGCTATACCGCTGATATACCGCTACTATACCGCTACTATACCGCTGATATACCACTACTATACCGCTGATATACCGCTGATATACCGCTACTATACCGCTGATATACCGCTACTATACCGCTGATATACCGCTACTATACCGCTGATATACCGCTGATATACCGCTACTATACCGCTGATATACCGCTGATATACCACTACTATACCGCTGATATACCGCTACTATACCGCTACTATACCGCTGATATACCGCTACTATACCGCTGATATACCGCTGATATACCACTGATATACCGCTGATATACCGCTGATATACCACTACTATACCGCTGATATACCACTACTATACCGCTGATATACCGCTACTATACCGCTGATATACCGCTACTATACCGCTGATATACCACTACTATACCGCTGATATACCACTACTATACCGCTGATATACCGCTACTATACCGCTGATATACCGCTGATATACCACTACTATACCACTACTATACCGCTGATATACCACTACTATACCGCTGATATACCACTACTATACCGCTGATATACCGCTACTATACCGCTGATATACCACTACTATACCGCTGATATACCACTACTATACCGCTGATATACCGCTACTATACCGCTGATATACCGCTGATATACCGCTGATATACCGCTGATATACCACTACTATACCGCTGATATACCGCTACTATACCGCTACTATACCGCTGATATACCGCTACTATACCGCTGATATACCGCTACTATACCGCTGATATACCGCTACTATACCGCTACTATACCGCTGATATACCGCTACTATACCGCTGATATACCGCTACTATACCGCTGATATACCACTACTATACCGCTGATATACCGCTGATATACCGCTACTATACCGCTACTATACCGCTGATATACCGCTACTATACCGCTGATATACCGCTGATATACCGCTACTATACCGCTGATATACCGCTACTATACCGCTGATATACCGCTGATATACCACTACTATACCGCTGATATACCGCTGATATACCACTACTATACCGCTGATATACCACTACTATACCGCTGATATACCGCTGATATACCACTACTATACCGCTGATATACCACTACTATACCGCTGATATACCACTACTATACCGCTGATATACCACTACTATACCGCTGATATACCGCTGATATACCACTACTATACCGCTGATATACCACTACTATACCGCTGATATACCACTACTATACCGCTGATATACCACTACTATACCGCTGATATACCGCTGATATACCACTACTATACCGCTGATATACCACTACTATACCGCTGATATACCGCTACTATACCGCTACTATACCGCTGATATACCGCTACTATACCGCTGATATACCGCTGATATACCGCTACTATACCGCTGATATACCGCTACTATACCGCTGATATACCGCTGATATACCACTACTATACCGCTGATATACCGCTGATATACCACTACTATACCGCTGATATACCACTACTATACCGCTGATATACCGCTGATATACCACTACTATACCGCTGATATACCACTACTATACCGCTGATATACCACTACTATACCGCTGATATACCACTACTATACCGCTGATATACCGCTGATATACCGCTGAAATACCGCTACTATACCGCTGATATACCGCTACTATACCGCTGATATACCGCTACTATACCACTACTATACCGCTGATATACCACTACTATACCGCTGATATACCACTACTATACCGCTGATATACCGCTACTATACCGCTACTATACCGCTGATATACCACTACTATACCGCTACTATACCGCTGCTATACCGCTGATATACCGCTACTATACCGCTACTATACCGCTGATATACCACTACTATACCGCTGATATACCGCTGATATACCGCTACTATACCGCTGATATACCGCTACTATACCGCTGATATACCGCTACTATACCGCTGATATACCGCTGATATACCGCTACTATACCGCTGATATACCGCTGATATACCACTACTATACCGCTGATATACCGCTACTATACCGCTACTATACCGCTGATATACCGCTACTATACCGCTGATATACCGCTGATATACCACTGATATACCGCTGATATACCGCTGATATACCACTACTATACCGCTGATATACCACTACTATACCGCTGATATACCGCTACTATACCGCTGATATACCGCTACTATACCGCTGATATACCACTACTATACCACTACTATACCGCTGATATACCACTACTATACCGCTGATATACCGCTACTATACCGCTGATATACCGCTGATATACCACTACTATACCACTACTATACCGCTGATATACCACTACTATACCGCTGATATACCACTACTATACCGCTGATATACCGCTACTATACCGCTGATATACCGCTGATATACCTCTACTATACCGCTGATATACCGCTGATATACCGCTACTATACCGCTGATATACCGATGATATACCGCTACTATACCGCTGATATACCACTACTATACCACTACTATACCGCTGATATACCACTACTATACCGCTGATATACCACTACTATACCGCTGATATACCGCTACTATACCGCTGATATACCGCTGATATACCGCTGATATACCACTAATATTCCGCTGATATACCACTACTATACCGCTACTATACCACTAATATTCCGCTGAAATACCACTACTATACCGCTGATATACTGCTGTTATACCGCTGATATACCGCTGATATACCTCTACTATACCGCTGATATACTGCTGATATACCGCTACTATACCGCTGATATACCGCTGATATACCACTACTATACCGCTGATATACCACTACTATACCGCTGATATACCACTACTATACCGCTGATATACCACTACTATACCGCTGATATACCACTACTATACCGCTGATATACCACTACTATACCGCTGATATACCGCTGATATACCACTACTATACCGCTGATATACCACTACTATACCGCTGATATACCACTACTATACCGCTGATATACCGCTGATATACCACTACTATACCGCTGATATACCACTACTATACCGCTGATATACCGCTGATATACCTCTACTATACCGCTGATATACCGCTGATATACTGCTGATATACCGCTACTATACCGCTGATATACCGCTGATATACCACTACTATACCGCTGATATACCACTACTATACCGCTGATATACCACTACTATACCGCTGATATACCACTACTATACCGCTGATATACCGCTACTATACCGCTGATATACCGCTGATATACCACTACTATACCGCTGATATACCACTACTATACCGCTGATATACCACTACTATACCGCTGATATACCGCTGATATACCACTACTATACCGCTGATATACCGCTACTATACCGCTGATATACCACTACTATACCGCTAATATATCGCTAATATACCACTACTATACCGCTAATATACCGCTAATATACCACTACTATACCGCTGATATACCGCTGATATACCACTACTATACCGCTGATATACCACTACTATACCGCTGATATACCACTACTATACCGCTGATATACCGCTGATATACCACTACTATACCGCTGATATACCGCTACTATACCGCTGATATACCACTACTATACCGCTGATATACCACTACTATACCGCTGATATACCGCTACTATACCGCTGATATACCACTACTATACCGCTAATATACCACTACTATACCGCTAATATACCGCTAATATACCACTACTATACCGCTGATATACCGCTGATATACCACTACTATACCACTACTATACCGCTAATATACCACTACTATACCGCTGATATACCACTACTATACCGCTGATATACCACTACTATACCACTACTATACCGCTAATATACCACTACTATACCGCTGATATACCACTACTATACCGCTGATATACCGCTGATATACCACTACTATACCGCTCCATAAGGTTCAGTAGTAGCAGATGTATCCTGTGTTTAGGTCAGGGATGACTGCAGGCTTTTGTTCCAGCCAAGCATAGTAACACATCTATTCCAATCAATACTTCTATTGGTACAATCAGGGGGATTAGCATACACACTGGCCTGCTGTGGATAAGAGTGGTCAACCCTGTGTGTGTGTGTGTGTGTGTGTGTGTGTGTGTGTGTGTGTGTGTACCTGTGTGTGTGTGTGTGTGTGTCTCTAGTTACCTTGGGCAGGCGTAGACACTTGGACGACACCTCATACTCTATGTATGCCTCCTCATGTCCCGTCCTTCCTTTTCCTCCCTCTGTATAACACAGCTCCTGGGCCCTCTGCAGCGACGCATCCAGCTCTGACATCCCATAAACACAGAGCGCCGAGCGACCCATCGCCGTGGGCGTCGACGCCTGCCCCGCCGCCATGGCAACGAACAGCGCCGGCCGCCCCTGGTGTTCGGCGGGGGAAGCCCCCTGGGCGAGATTGTAACCGCCGGAACATTCCAACGGAACCTCCACGTAGGAGTAGAAGCTCCGGTCCCGGGCGCAGAGACGAGAAACGTAGGTCCGGTACTCCTTCTTGTGCCACATATCCCTCCGCGAGAACAGGAAGTAGACGTGGTCGCTGTGGTTAAACGCTGATATGAAGTTGTTGTTGTACTCGGAGTAGCTCCCGACAACCAGCTTCCCTAGTTCTTCGTCTTGAGAGAAGGCCTGGCGGGAGGGGGAGGAACTGGGGGATAGACGGCGCGTTGTGATTGGTGGGATGTCGCTGGGGCCTTTACTAGTGTAGCCACGCCCCACTAGCATCAGCCCCACCCCCTTCTGGTTCAAGATCACGCCCACGGTGGAGACGCGGGGGTCGTTGGCGGCAACGTACTGCGTGTCCACTGGGTTGGACGTCTGATAGAGCACCTCGGACACATTACCCAGACTCCTCTTGTCACAGATACCTTGGAACAATGTCCCGCACACGATCAGGCTCCTTGCCCCGACCTCTGACCCCACCGCGTCCACGCCTTCCTCCAGGAGCAGGATCTTATTGGTGTTGGGGGTGACCCGGGCGGTGGGGCAGTCTTTGGGGACTATGGGGGGCAGGCATTCAGGACTGTCTAGTTTGGGGCCAGTCTGACTGGAGGACAGCACCTAGGACAAGATGAGAGATAACACAGAGTAATGGTTGTTAGGGCGGCCGACAGCCTAGCGGTTAGTGCTTTGGGCCAGTAACCCGAAAGGTCTCTGGTTCAAATCCCAGCTCCAACAAGGTGAAAAATATTGTTGTTGTGCCCTTGAGCAAAGCATTTAAACCGTAATTGCTCCAGTAAGAGGCTCTGGATAAGAGCGTCTGCTAAGTGACTCAAATGTATGAAATAAAATGTGTTTTAATGGCACCCTATTCCCTCTACAGAACTACTGTTGATCAGGGCCCAAAGGGTCCATTGTAAAGGCAATAGGGGGCCATTTTAGGACCAAGCCTTTTGCTTGCGTTCACAGAACCGGTCAACAGAAAGTCATACACAAACACAGACAACAAAAACATATAGGGCTGGTTTCCCAGACACAGGCTAAACGCAGCACTATACTGAAACGTAAGCTCAATGGATAATCTACATTGAAAGTGCTTTTTAGTCCATTTAGTCTTAATCTGTGTCTGGTAAGCCAGTACATAGAGAACCAGGTCCCAGACAGCCAGGGCCCAGACAGCCAGGGCCTAGAGAGCCAGGGCCTAGAGAGCCAGGGCCCAGACAGCCAGGGCCCAGACAGCCAGGGCCCAGAGAGCAAGGGCCCAGAGAGCCAGGGCCCAGAGAGCCAGGGCCCAGAGAACCAGGGCCCAGACAGCCAGGGCCCAGAGAACCAGGGCCCAGACAGCCAGGGCCCAGACAGCCAGGGCCCAGAGAACCAGGGCCCAGACAGCCAGGGCCCAGAGAGCCAGGGCCCAGAGAACCAGGGCCCAGACAGCCAGGGCCCAGACAGCCAGGGCCCAGATAACCAGGGCCCAGAGTGCCAGGGCCCAGACAGCCAGGGCCCAGATAACCAGGTCCCAGACAGCCAGGGCCCAGACAGCCAGGGCCCATATAACCAGGGCCCATATAACCAGGGCCCATATAACCAGGGCCCATATAACCAGGGCCCAGACAGCCAGGGCCCATATAACCAGGTACCAGACAGCCAGGGCCCAGTGTTTCAAAAGTTATCTGGATTTTGCCTATTGGATAGGATTAAATGCATAGAGCTAGAATGCATAGAACAGAGGAATCATTGACTTGAATGGGGGACTCGTGAAGGATATACTACGAAGGAAGCTAGATCTACTCAGGGTTTTCTAAAGCTAGCCAGCTTCAGTTAGCTTCACATTCCAGCTCAGGCTTCATCTATACTACGACGGTGGATACTGCTTGTCCGCCTGCGGCTTGTAGCAGGCTTGTAACTGCTGAACTCGTCATTGAGACAATGCTGAAACATCAACCCACGGACGAGTCAGTGCCACATCTGGTTTTACTCGTTTCATTTGACACTATCTAGGTTTCCATCCAATTGGCGACAGATTTCCCTGCGAATATTTTAAAATCTGCATTAAAAACAATATGCGCATTTTCCCACCAGAGATGCTTCCATCAAATTGACTTGTTGCGGATAAAAGAATGTGTGATGACGTTGTGCAAACAAAGATAACTTCTGCGGTTAAATTCTCAGGTACCGAATAAAACACTCCAAGTGAAATGGGTTTTACACTCTACTGAAGGTTCTCTAACAAAACATGTTTATATAGCGAGTTTGCCCACTGGTACTGTCATGATGAGGTGCTGTTGGCTGGAGGACACCTATAGCCCACTGGTACTGTCATGATGAGGTGCTGTTGGCTGGAGGACACCTATAGCCCACTGGTACTGTCATGATGAGGTGCTGTTGGCTGGAGGACACCTATAGCCCACTGGTACTGTCATGATGAGGTGCTGTTGGCTGGAGGACACCTATAGCCCACTGGTACTGTCATGATGAGATGCTGTTGGCTGGAGGACACCTATAACCTACTACATGATGAGGTGCTGTTGGCTAGAGGGCACCTATAACCTACTACATGATGAGGTGCTGTTGGCTAGAGGGCACCTATAACCTACTACATGATGAGATGCTGTTGGCTGGGGGACACCTATAGCCCACTGGTGCTGTCAGGATGAGGTGCTGTTGGCTGGAGGACACCTATAACCTACTACATGATGAGGTGCTGTTGGCTAGAGGACACCTATAACCTACTACATGATGAGGTGCTGTTGGCTGGAGGACACCTATAGCCCACTGGTACTGTCATGATGAGGTGCTGTTGGCTGGAGGACACCTATAGCCCACTGGTACTGTCATGATGAGGTGCTGTTGGCTGGAGGACACCTATAGCCCACTGGTACTGTCATGATGAGGTGCTGTTGGCTGGAGGACACCTATAGCCCACTGGTACTGTCATGATGAGATGCTGTTGGCTGGAGGACACCTATAACCTACTACATGATGAGGTGCTGTTGGCTAGAGGGCACCTATAACCTACTACATGATGAGGTGCTGTTGGCTAGAGGGCACCTATAACCTACTACATGATGAGATGCTGTTGGCTGGGGGACACCTATAGCCCACTGGTGCTGTCAGGATGAGGTGCTGTTGGCTGGAGGACACCTATAACCTACTACATGATGAGGTGCTGTTGGCTAGAGGACACCTATAACCTACTACATGATGAGGTGCTGTTGGCTGGAGGACACCTATAACCTACTACATGAGGAGGTGCTGTTGGCTAGAGGACACCTATAACCTACTACATGATGAGGTGCTGTTGGCTAGAGGACACCTATAACCTACTACATGATGAGGTGCTGTTGGCGGGATGACACCTATAACCTACTACATGATGAGGTGCTGTTGGCTAGAGGGCACCTATAGCCCACTGGTACTGTCATGATGAGGTGCTGTTGGCTAGAGGGCACCTATAGCCCACTAGTACTGTCATGATGAGGTGCTGTTGGCTAGAGGGCACCTATAACCTACTACATGATGAGATGCTGTTGGCTAGAGGGCACCTATAGCCCACTGGTACTGTCATGATGAGGAGCTGTTGGCTAGAGGGCACCTATAACCTACTACATGATGAGGTGCTGTTGGCTAGAGGGCACCTATAACCTACTACATGATGAGGTGCTGTTGGCTAGAGGACACCTATAACCTACTACATGATGAGGTGCTGTTGGCTAGAGGACATATATAACCTACTACATGATGAGGTGCTGTTGGCTAGAGGGCACCTATAACCTACTACATGATGAGGTGCTGTTGGCTGGAGGACACCTATAACCTACTACATAATGAGGTGCTGTTGGCTAGAGGACACCTATAACCTACTACATGATGAGGTGCTGTTGGCTGGAGGACACCTATAACCTACTACATGATGAGGTGCTGTTGGCTGGGGGACACCTATAACCTACTACATAATGAGGTGCTGTTGGCTGGAGGACACCTATAACCTACTACATGATGAGGTGCTGTTGGCTAGAGGACACCTATAACCTACTACATGATGAGGTGCTGTTGGCTGGAGGACACCTATAACCTACTACTATGGATCATTTTTATTTGTCAAACGGCAGTCAAGCATCGATCATCAGCAGAATAAAACCCTCGATGTGTATTGGAAAGGAGCATCACTGTGCACTTTCACCACCCTGGGAAGTTCATCATCATTTCTTTAATGTGTAGTCTAATAAACTGCACGCTTTCCCAACGAGTCGTAGTGGGAGGACCCCACGACGATGGTCACCTGAAGCTTTTCCACTGATATTTCTCACATTAATTCATTTTACCGACACAAAAAGATCCCACCTTGTCTGGCGTGTTTTGTTCTGTCGACATATGAAAGGTTTCTAGAAGAATGTTCTGTTTTCAGCATGCCTGCCAATGAAATGTTTTATCCGACGTGCTTTACTCGCATAAAAAGGCCGGATGGCAACCTGGTTACGGACCTGGTTACGGAGGGCAACCTGGTTACGGACCTGGTTACGGAGGGCAACCTAGTTACGGACCTGGTTACGGATGGCAACCTGGTTACGGACCTGGTTACGGATGGCAACCTGGTTACGGATGACAACCTGGTTACGGATGACAACCTGGTTACGGAGGGCAACCTGGTCACGGAGGGCAACCTGGTTACGGAGGGCAACCTGGTTACGACCTGGTTACGGAGGGCAACCTGGTTACGGACCTGGTTACGGATGGCAACCTGGTTACAGATGACAACCTGGTTACGGATGACAACCTGGTTACAGATGACAACCTGGTTATGGATGACAACCTGGTTACGGAGGGCAACCTGGTTACGGATGGCAACCTGGTTACGGACCTGGTTACGGAGGGCAACCTGGTTACGGATGACAACCTGGTTACGGATGACAACCTGGGTTACGGATGGCAACCTGGTTACGGACCTGGTTACGGAGGGCAACCTGGTTACGGATGGCAACCTGGTTACGGATGACAACCTGGTTACGGATGACAACCTGGTTACGGAGAGCAACCTGGTTACGGAGGGCAACCTGGTTACGGAGGGCAACCTGGTTACGGAGGGCAACCTGGTTACGGAGGGCAACCTGGTTACGGATGACAACCTGGTTACGGATGACAACCTGGGTTACGGATGACAACCTGGGTTACGGATGGCAACCTGGGTTACGGACCTGGTTACGGAGGGCAACCTGGTTACGGATGGCAACCTGGTTACGGATGACAACCTGGTTACGGATGACAACCTGGTTACGGAGGGCAACCTGGTTACGGAGGGCAACCTGGTTACGGAGGGCAACCTGGTTACGGAGGGCAACCTGGTTACGGATGACAACCTGGTTACGGATGGCAACCTGGTTACGGACCTGGTTACGGAGGGCAACCTGGTTACGGATGACAACCTGGTTACGGATGACAACCTGGTTACAGATGACAACCTGGTAACGGATGACAACCTGGTAACGGATGACAACCTGGTTACGGAGGGCAACCTGGTTACGGAGGGCAACCTGTTACGGACCTGGTTACGGAGGGCAACCTGGTTACGGATGGCAACCTGTTACGGACCTGGTTACGGAGGGCAACCTGGTTACGGATGACAACCTGGTTACGGATGACAACCTGGTTACGGATGACAACCTGGTTACGGACCTGGTACGGAGGGCAACCTGGTTACGGTTGGCAGGACCTGGTTACGGATGACAACCTGGTTACGGAGGGCAACCTGGTTACGGACCTGGTACGGAGGGCAACCTGGTTACGGATGGCAGGACCTGGTTACGGAGGGCAACCTGGTTACGGATGACAACCTGGTTACGGATGACAACCTGGGTTACGGATGACAACCTGGGTTACGGATGGCAACCTGGTTACGGACCTGGTTACGGAGGGCAACCTGGTTACGGATGACAACCTGGTTACGGATGACAACCTGGTTACGGATGACAACATGGGTTACGGATGGCAACCTGGTTACGGACCTGGTTACGGAGGGCAACCTGGTTACGGATGACAACCTGGTTACGGAGGGCAACCTGGTTACGGAGGGCAACCTGGTTACGGAGGGCAACCTGGTTACGGATGACAACCTGGTTACGGATGGCGACCTGGTTACGGACCTGGTTACGGATGGCAACCTGGTTACGGATGGCAACCTGGTTACGGATGGCAACCTGGTTACGGATGGCAACCTGGTCACGGAGGGCAACCTGGTCACGGAGGGCAACCTGGTTACGGATGGCAACCTGGTTACGGACCTGGTTACGGAGGGCAACCTGGTTACGGATGACAACCTGGTTACGGATGACAACCTGGTTACGGATGGCAACCTGGTTACGGATGGCAACCTGGTTACGGAGGGCAACCTGGTTACGGACCTGGTACGGAGGGCAACCTGGTTACGGATGGCAACCTGGTTACGGATGACAACCTGGTTACGGATGGCAACCTGGTTACGGATGTCTTTGCGAGATAGAGGGAATGGGATTTCATTGGTCCTCAACTCGTGGTTCAGTCATTTCGTTAAGGGTAAGTGGAGTTAGCCCTGAGTTAGCCTGCCCTGGAGAAGGTTAGTTCTGAATGCAGGATAGTGGAGTTAGCCCTGAGTTAGCCTGCCCTGGAGAAGGTTAGCCCTGAGTTAGCCTGCCCTGGAGAAGGTTAGCCCTGAGTTAGCCTGCCCTGCAGCAGGTTAGCCCTGAGTAAGCCTGCCCTGCAGCAGGTTAGCCCTGAGTTAGCCTGCCCTGCAGCAGGTTAGCCCTGAGTTAGCCTGCCCTGCAGCAGGTTAGCCCTGAGTTAGCCTGCCCTGCAGCAGGTTAGCCCTGAGTTAGCCTGCCCTGCAGCAGGTTAGCCCTGAGTTAGCCTGCCCTGCAGCAGGTTAGCCCTGAGTTAGCCTGCCCTGCAGCAGGTTAGCCCTGAGTTAGCCTGCCCTGCAGCAGGTTAGCCCTGAGTTAGCCTGCCCTGCAGCAGGTTAGCCCTGAGTTAGCCTGCCCTGCAGCAGGTTAGCCCTGAGTTAGCCTGCCCTGCAGCAGGTTAGCCCTGAGTTAGCCTGCCCTGCAGCAGGTTAGCCCTGAGTTAGCCTGCCCTGCAGCAGGTTAGCCCTGAGTTAGCCTGCCCTGCAGCAGGTTAGCCCTGAGTTAGCCTGCCCTGCAGCAGGTTAGCCCTGAGTTAGCCTGCCCTGCAGCAGGTTAGCCCTGAGTTAGCCTGCCCTGCAGCAGGTTAGCCCTGAGTTAGCCTGCCCTGCAGGTTAGTTATGAATGATTCGTTACCATAGAAATGTACCTGGCTAAAAGGGGAGCCACTTTCTTGGTACCGGTTTTCCCGAGTTGAACTCAAGAGTTGACCAACGTTACCTGGCTAACTCCTCATCCTGCTTGGTACGATAAGGCTCTGTTCTATTCATTATATTTCTATGCATTTCTGCATATCCCATAAGCCAAACAACCAGATGGATAACTTTGGAAAAACTGGAGCCGGGTGATTAAAGACATTGTAATTACCTGGAGGTCAGGGGACAGATGGTAGAGATGGTTGACCGCCCCCACGTACAGATAACCAGACCTGGGGTCCAGTAGGAGGTGGTTGAGGGGAGATCCATCCAGGGAGAGGTAAGGGAAGGCCTGCCCAGCGGGAGAGGCCTTCTCTGGGTTAGGGTCCAGCTGGGGCTGGGTCAGGGCCTGTGGAAGCTGCAGCAGTACCAGACACCACCACCAGGTGGAGAGGGGGAGCAGAGGGGGAACAGCAGCTGGCATGGCACCCGCTTACCTGCTGGAAAAAAGAGAGAAGAGGATGAGGATGAGGAAGAGAGAGAGAGCGAGGAGTGTTTTCCTCTGAGGATACTAACCACTATATACCCACAGACACACTTCACTGCCTGCATCTCTCTGTCTCTCACTCAAACACACAAAGACTTCCCCTTGCTTCAAACACTTTCTTTTGTTCTTCAAAGCTCCCCCACCTTCAGACACACACACACGCACACACACACACACACACACATATACGCACACACAGCACCAGCAGAAGATCCTACTCTGACAAGTGAGGCGGAGGCTCAGCTAAACAAAGGTCATGTCCTCTTCTTCTTCTGCCCACACAGGATGTGTTGATGCTGGTCCTAGAGAGCCATAGACAACATGAGTCCCCTAAGGGCACCCTATCCCTTATCTAGTGCTCTGGGATAAAAGTAGTGCACTATATGGGAATAGGACATCATTTGGAACACGGAGCAGCACATACCTGATAAAAAAGACATCACAACGCAGATAGGACAACACACACACACACACACACACACACACACACACACAAAAAGGACAACACACACACACAAAGGGCAACACACACACAGGACAACACACACACAGGACAACACACACACACATACACACGCACACAAAGGACAACACATACCACACAAAGGACAACACATGCAGCCCCTTGATACAAGACGTCCTGTTTCAGTCAGGAAAGTAAACAGATACTGAAGGTGACTCCCACAGAAAGACAGTCCCACACATAACACACAAACCCTCGTCACTCCGGCACCACCCTGTTGTTGGTTTAATGAAATCAATCTGACTTCTGTGTCTTCAGGGAAGACGACAGAGTCGGACGGCTGACAGACAGGAAATAGACCGAAGGCTAAAGTCCAGTACCAGTCGGCCTTATTTAGAAGTTACCAAAGTGTCTGCATGAGCCATGTGTCATGTTATTAGTGAAGGTAGAGACAGTAAATCACAAGGTCTGGCACCAGTTAGCTAGCAGTAATACATTACATCCTGGGTGGAAGTCGGTTTGTGCCATCATGTCAATTCATGTCACTGACTGTCACATTTAGCTTGACAACGGCAGCAACAGATCTGGGACCAGGCTAGCTGTAATCCTACTGACTTCTTTAACCTTCTCCTCTTGCTGTAAAACAGACCTGGGACCAGGCTAGCTGTAATCCTACTGACTTCTTTAACCTTCTCCTCTTGCTGTAAAACAGATCTGGGACCAGGCTAGCTGTAATCCTACTGACTTCTTTAACCTTCTCCTCTTGCTGTAAAACAGATCTGGGACCAGGCTAGCTGTAATCCTACTGACTTCTTTAACCTTCTCCTCTTGCTGTAAAACAGATCTGGGACCAGGCTAGCTGTAATCCTACTGACTTCTTTAACCTTCTCCTAATGCTGTAAAACAGATCTGGGACCAGGCTAGCTGTAATCCTACTGACTTCTTTAACCTTCTTCTCTTGCTGTAAAACAGATCTGGGACCAGGCTAGCTGTAATCCTACTGACTTCTTTAACCTTCTCCCCTTGCTGTAAAACAGATCTGGGACCAGGCTAGCTGTAATCCTACTGACTTCTTTAACCTTCTTCTCTTGCTGTAAAACAGATCTGGGACCAGGCTAGCTGTAATCCTACTGACTTCTTTAACCTTCTCCTCTTGCTGTAAAACAGATCTGGGACCAGGCTAGCTGTAATCCTACTGACTTCTTTAACCTTCTCCTCTTGCTGTAAAACAGATCTGGGACCAGGCTAGCTGTAATCCTACTGACTTCTTTAACCTTCTCCTCTTGCTGTAAAACAGATCTGGGACCAGGCTAGCTGTAATCCTATTGACTTCTTTAACCTTCTTCTCTTGCTGTAAAACAGATCTGGGACCAGGCTAGCTGTAATCCTACTGACTTCTTTAACCTTCTCCTCTTGCTGTAAAACAGATCTGGGACCAGGCTAGCTGTAATCCTACTGACTTCTTTAACCTTCTCCTCTTGCTGTAAAACAGATCTGGGACCAGGCTAGCTGTAATCCTACTGACTTCTTAAACCTTCTCCTCTTGCTGTAAAACAGATCTGGGACCAGGCTAGCTGTAATCCTACTGACTTCTTTAACCTTCTCCTCTTGCTGTAAAACAGATCTGGGACCAGGCTAGCTGTAATCCTACTGACTTCTTTAACCTTCTCCTCTTGCTGTAAAACAGATCTGGGACCAGGCTAGCTGTAATCCTACTGACTTCTTTAACCTTCTCCTCTTGCTGTAAAACAGATCTGGGACCAGGCTAGCTGTAATCCTACTGACTTCTTTAACCTTCTCCTCTTGCTGTAAAACAGATCTGGGACCAGGCTAGCTGTAATCCTACTGACTTCTTTAACCTTCTCCTCTTGCTGTAAAACAGATCTGGGACCAGGCTAGCTGTAATCCTACTGACTTCTTTAACCTTCTTCTCTTGCTGTAAAACAGATCTGGGACCAGGCTAGCTGTAATCCTACTGACTTCTTTAACCTTCTTCTCTTGCTGTAAAACAGATCTGGGACCAGGCTAGCTGTAATCCTACTGACTTCTTTAACCTTCTTCTCTTGCTGTAAAACAGATCTGGGACCAGGCTAGCTGTAATCCTACTGACTTCTTTAACCTTCTTCTCTTGCTGTAAAACAGATCTGGGACCAGGCTAGCTGTAATCCTACTGACTTCTTTAACCTTCTTCTCTTGCTGTAAAACAGATCTGGGACCAGGCTAGCT
The DNA here is from genome assembly GCF_057628025.1 of Oncorhynchus mykiss. Classification (NCBI taxonomy): domain Eukaryota; kingdom Metazoa; phylum Chordata; class Actinopteri; order Salmoniformes; family Salmonidae; genus Oncorhynchus; species Oncorhynchus mykiss. The sequence goes on along the minus strand of NC_143030.1, from coordinate 82,081,762 downwards.
GTAATCCTACTGACTTCTTTAACCTTCTCCTCTTGCTGTAAAACAGATCTGGGACCAGGCTAGCTGTAATCCTACTGACTTCTTTAACCTTCTCCTCTTGCTGTAAAACAGATCTGGGACCAGGCTAGCTGTAATCCTACTGACTTCTTTAACCTTCTCCTCTTGCTGTAAAACAGATCTGGGACCAGGCTAGCTGTAATCCTACTGACTTCTTTAACCTTCTTCTCTTGCTGTAAAACAGATCTGGGACCAGGCTAGCTGTAATCCTACTGACTTCTTTAACCTTCTCCCCTTGCTGTAAAACAGATCTGGGACCAGGCTAGCTGTAATCCTACTGACTTCTTTAACCTTCTTCTCTTGCTGTAAAACAGATCTGGGACCAGGCTAGCTGTAATCCTACTGACTTCTTTAACCTTCTCCTCTTGCTGTAAAACAGATCTGGGACCAGGCTAGCTGTAATCCTACTGACTTCTTTAACCTTCTCCTCTTGCTGTAAAACAGATCTGGGACCAGGCTAGCTGTAATCCTACTGACTTCTTTAACCTTCTCCTCTTGCTGTAAAACAGATCTGGGACCAGGCTAGCTGTAATCCTACTGACTTCTTTAACCTTCTTCTCTTGCTGTAAAACAGATCTGGGACCAGGCTAGCTGTAATCCTACTGACTTCTTTAACCTTCTCCTCTTGCTGTAAAACAGATCTGGGACCAGGCTAGCTGTAATCCTACTGACTTCTTTAACCTTCTCCTCTTGCTGTAAAACAGATCTGGGACCAGGCTAGCTGTAATCCTACTGACTTCTTAAACCTTCTCCTCTTGCTGTAAAACAGATCTGGGACCAGGCTAGCTGTAATCCTACTGACTTCTTTAACCTTCTCCTCTTGCTGTAAAACAGATCTGGGACCAGGCTAGCTGTAATCCTACTGACTTCTTTAACCTTCTCCTCTTGCTGTAAAACAGATCTGGGACCAGGCTAGCTGTAATCCTACTGACTTCTTTAACCTTCTTCTCTTGCTGTAAAACAGATCTGGGACCAGGCTAGCTGTAATCCTACTGACTTCTTTAACCTTCTCCTCTTGCTGTAAAACAGATCTGGGACCAGGCTAGCTGTAATCCTACTGACTTCTTTAACCTTCTCCTCTTGCTGTAAAACAGATCTGGGACCAGGCTAGCTGTAATCCTACTGACTTCTTTAACCTTCTCCTCTTGCTGTAAAACAGATCTGGGACCAGGCTAGCTGTAATCCTACTGACTTCTTTAACCTTCTTCTCTTGCTGTAAAACAGATCTGGGACCAGGCTAGCTGTAATCCTACTGACTTCTTTAACCTTCTTCTCTTGCTGTAAAACAGATCTGGGACCAGGCTAGCTGTAATCCTACTGACTTCTTTAACCTTCTTCTCTTGCTGTAAAACAGATCTGGGACCAGGCTAGCTGTAATCCTACTGACTTCTTTAACCTTCTCCTCTTGCTGTAAAACAGATCTGGGACCAGGCTAGCTGTAATCCTACTGACTTCTTTAACCTTCTCCTCTTGCTGTAAAACAGATCTGGGACCAGGCTAGCTGTAATCCTACTGACTTCTTTAACCTTCTTCTCTTGCTGTAAAACAGATCTGGGACCAGGCTAGCTGTAATCCTACTGACTTCTTTAACCTTCTTCTCTTGCTGTAAAACAGATCTGGGACCAGGCTAGCTGTAATCCTACTGACTTCTTTAACCTTCTCCTCTTGCTGTAAAACAGATCTGGGACCAGGCTAGCTGTAATCCTACTGACTTCTTTAACCTTCTCCTCTTGCTGTAAAACAGATCTGGGACCAGGCTAGCTGTAATCCTACTGACTTCTTTAACCTTCTCCTCTTGCTGTAAAACAGATCTGGGACCAGGCTAGCTGTAATCCTACTGACTTCTTTAACCTTCTCCTCTTGCTGTAAAATTAGAGAACAAAACAAAACCACGTACTACTGCTGCATAGATCTTCCTCCTCCTCCCTCCTCCCCAAAGTCTCTCCCTCCTCCCCAAAGTCTCTCCCTCCTCCTCCATCCTCCCCAAAGTCTCTCCCTCCTCCTCCCTCCTCCTCAAAGTCTCTCCCTCCTCCTCCCTCCTCCCCAAAGTCTCTCCCTCCTCCCCAAAGTCTCTCCCCCCTCTCCCTCCTCCCCAAAGTCTCTCCCTCCTCCCCAAAGTCTCTCCCCCCTCTCCCTCCTCCTCAAAGTCTCTCCCTCCTCCTCCCTCCTCCCCAAAGTCTCTCCCCCCTCTCCCTCCTCCCCAAAGTCTCTCCCTCCTCCCCAAAGTCTCTCCCCCCTCTCCCTCCTCCCCAAAGTCTCTCCTCCTCCCCAAAGTCTCTCCCTCCTCCTCCCTCCTCCCCAAAGTCTCTCCCTCCTCCTCCCTCCTCCCCAAAGTCTCTCTACTCCCTCCTCCTCCCTCCTCCCCAAAGTCTCTCCCTCCTCCTCCCTCCTCCCCAAAGTCTCTCTACTCCCTCCTCCTCCCTCCTCCCCAAAGTCTCTCCCTCCTCCTCCCTCCTCCACAAAGTCTCTCTACTCCCTCCTCCTCCCTCCTCCCCAAAGTCTCTCCCTCCTCCTCCCTCCTCCCCAAAGTCTCTCCCTCCTTCTCCCTCCTCCCCAAAGTCTCTCCCTCCTCCTCCCTCCTCCCCAAAGTCTCTCCCTCCTCCTCCCTCCTCCCCAAAGTCTCTCCCTCCTCCTCCCTCCTCCCCAAAGTCTCTCCCTCCTCCTCCCCAAAGTCTCTCCCTCCTCCTCCCTCCTCCCCAAAGTCTCTCTCTACTCCTTCCTCCTCCCCAAAGTCTCTCTCTACTCCTTCCTCCTCTCCAAAGTCTCTCCCTCCTCCTCCCTCCTCCCCAAAGTCTCTCTCTACTCCTTCCTCCTCCCCAAAGTCTCTCTCTACTCCCTCCTCCTCCCTCATCCTCCTCCCCAAAGTCTCTCTACTCCCTCCTCCTCCCTCCTCCTCCTCCTCAAAGTCTCTCTCTACGCTCTCCTCCTCCCTCCTCCTCCCCAAAGTCTCTCTCTACTCCCTCCTCCCTCCCCAAAGTCTCTCCCTCCTCCTCCCTCCTCCCCAAAGTCTCTCTCTACTCCCTCCTCCTCCCTCATCCTCCTCCCCAAAGTCTCTCTACTCCCTCCTCCTCCTCCCTCCTCCTCCTCCTCCCCAAAGTCTCTCTACTCCCTCCTCCTCCCTCCTCCTCCTCCTCAAAGTCTCTCTCTACTCTCCTCCTCCCTCCTCCTCCTCCCCAAAGTCTCTCTCTACTCCCTCCTCCCTCCCCAAAGTCTCTCTACTCCCTCCTCCTCCCCAAAGTCTCTCTACTCCCTCCTCCTCCCTCCTCCCCAAAGTCTCTCTACTCCCTCCTCCTCCCTCCTCCCCAAAGTCTCTCTATTCTCCCTCTTCCTCCCTCCTCTTCAGTCTCTCTCTACTCCCTCCCTCCCTCCTCCCCAAAGTCTCTCTACTCCTTCCTCTTCCTCCCTCCTCTTCAGTCTCTCTCTACTCCCTCCTCTCCAAAGTCTCTCTCTACTCCTTCCTCCTCCCTCCTCCCCAAAGTCTCTCTCTACTCCCTCCCTCCGTCCTCCCCAGTCTCTCTACTCCTTCCTCCTCCCTCCTCCCCAAAGTCTCTCTCTACTCCCTCCCTCCCTCCTCCCCAAAGACTCTCTATTCTCCCTCCTCCTCCCTCCTCTTCAGTCTCTCCTCTCTCTTCCTCCCTCGCTCCTCCTCAGTCTCTCTCCTCCTCCCTCCCTCCTGTTTCTCTCTTCCTCCCTCCCTCCTCCCCAAAGTCTCTCTCTACTCTCTCTTCCTCCCTCGCTCCTCCTCAGTCTCTCTTCTCTCTCCCTTCCTCCCTCGCTCCTCCTCAGTCTCTCTTCTCTCTCCTTCTCCCTCCCTCCTCCTCAGTCTCTCTTCTCTCTCCCTCCTGTTTCTCTCTTCCTCCCTGCCTCCTCTTCAAAGTCTCTCTATTCTCTCTCCTCCTCCCTCCCTCCTGTTTCTCTCTCCTCCTCCCTCCTCCCCAGTCTCTATCTACTCTCTCTTCATCCCTCCTCTTCAAAGTCTCTCTATTCTCCCTCCTCATCAGTCTCTCTCTTCTCTCTCCTCCTCATCAGTCTCTCTCTTCTCTCCTCCTCCCTCCTCATCAGTCTTTCTCTTCTCTCTCCTCCTCCCTCCTCCCTCCTCATCAGTCTCTCTCTTCTCTCTCCTACTCCCTCCTCAGTCTCTCTCTTCTCTCTCCTCATCAGTCTCTCTCGTCTCTCTCCTCCTCCCTCCTCATCAAAGTCTCTCTTCTCCTCAAAGTCTCCTTCCTCCTCCTCAAAGTACAGAGACTCATCTGCATACTGCAAGCCGGTTTCTCTCAATACATTGAATATGTTGAATATCATTTCACTTTCAAAACACAAAACCAAACAGAGAACCTCAGAGGAGAACATGGAGTAGAGGAGGGAGAAGAGAGACTTTGGGGAGGAGGGAGGAGGAGGGAGAAGAGGTTCATCTGTAATTTATGTTGCAGCAGCAGCGAGCGCAGACGTCTCGGGGCTCTGGATATGAAAGAGAAGGGGGCTTCGTCCCAAACGGCACCCTATTCCCTTTGACCAGAGCCCTGGTCAACAGTAGTGCACTATAAAAGGAAATAGGGTGCCATTTGGTGGTGCGGTGTAGTGCACTATAAAAGGAAATAGGGTGCCATTTGGTGGCGCAGTGTAGTGCACTATAAAAGGAAATAGGGTGCCATTTGGTGGTGCAGTGTAGTGCACTATAAAAGGAAATAGTGTGCCATTTGGTGGTGCAGTGTAGTGCACTATAAAAGGAAATAGGGTGCCATTTGGTGGTGCAGTGTAGTGCACTATAAAATGAAATAGGGTCTAAAGTAGTGCACTATAAAATGAAATAGGGTCTAAAGTAGTGCACTATAAAAGGAAATAGGGTGCCATTTGGGACATTCCCCAAGAAGAGAAATAAAAAGGGATGAATTGCCCCAACATGATCAGTATGCATATACCATTTTCTCTCATTGCCCAACACCAGCATCTCTCCTCACCTTCAAAGGGTCTGACGCTAGTTAGAAAGGACAGTTTGCCACGCTATTTAAGATTAAAGTGAAATTTTCAATTAAGGCCCTCGCTGTGTAAGAGTTTACATGATCCCATTTTGTAAGGAGAAGCCAGAGTTTACACGAATCCATTCTGTAATGAAAACATATTTTATTTTTGAGATTATTCAAAGTAGCCACCCTTTGCCTTGATGACAGCTTTGCACAATCTTGGCATTCTCTCAACCAGATTCATGAGGTAGTCACCTGGAATGCATTTTAATGAACAGGTGTGCATTGTTAATTTGTGGAATTACTTTCCTTCGTAATGTGTTTAAGCCAATCAGTTGTGTTGTGACATGGTAGGGGTGGTATACAGAAGATAGACCTATTTGGTAAAAGACCAAGTCCATATTATGGCAAGAACAGCTCAAATAAGCAAAGAGAAACAACAGTCCATCATTACTTTGAGACATGAAGGTCAGTCAATACGGAATGTTTCAAGAACTTTGAATGTTTCTTCAAGTGCAGTCGCAAAAAAACATTTGAGCACTAAAATGGAACTGGCTCTCATGAGGACCACCACAGGAAAGGAAGACACAGAGTTCATTAGAGTTAACTGCACCTCAGATTGCAGCCCAAATGAATATTTCACAGAGTTCAAGTAACAGACATCTCAATATCAACTGTTCAGAGAGTGAATCAGGCCTTCATGGTCAAATTGCTGCAAAGAAACCACTACTAAAGGACACCAATAAGAAGAAGAGACTTGCTTGGACCAAGAAACACGAGCAATGGACATTAAACCGGTGGAAATTTGTCCTTTTGTCTGGGGTCCAAATTGGAGATTTTTGGTCTCAACTGCCGTGTCTTTGTGAGACACGGTGTGGGTGAATGGATGATCTCCGCATGTGTGGTTCCCACCGTGAAGCATGGAGGAGGAGGTGTTATGGTGTGGGGGTGCTTTGCTGGTGGCACTGTCTGTGATTTATTTAGAATTCAAGGCACACTTAACCTGTTTGTAAAAGTGTTGGTGTAACGGTTGGTGTAACTCATTGTAAAAGTGTTGGTGTAACGGTTGGTGTAACTCATTGTAAAAGTGTTTGTCATCTTTCACTCCCCTTTTCCCTTTTTTCTCTCTTCCTCCCCTTTTCTTTTCTCCCTCCCCCCAGTTCCCACCATCCCTCTTCACATCACACAGTTGCAGCAGCAGCTTTTCTGTCAGTCTCTGGAGCTTTCTTCCCTCTTCCTGTCTCTCTCTCTCCCTCTCCCAGGCTAGGTTGTAGCTGCTGGGAGTGTTGCCTGGCTAGGTTGTAGCTGCTGGGAGTGTTGCCTGGCTAGGTCGTAGCTGCTGGGAGTGTTGCCTGGCTAGGTCCTAGCTGCTGGGAGTGTTGCCTGGCTAGGTCGTAGCTGCTGGGAGTGTTGCCTGGCTAGGTCGTAGCTGCTGGGAGTGTTGCCTGGCTAGGTCCTAGCTGCTGGGAGTGTTGCCTGGCTAGGTCCTAGCTGCTGGGAGTGTTGCCTGGCTAGGTCGTAGCTGCTGGGAGTGTTGCCTGGCTAGGTCCTAGCTGCTGGGAGTGTTGCCTGGCTAGGTCCTAGCTGCTGGGAGTGTTGCCTGGCTAGGTCCTAGCTGCTGGGAGTGTTGCCTGGCTAGGTCCTAGCTTCTGGGAGTGTTGCCTGGCTAGGTCCTAGCTGCTGGGAGTGTTGCCTGGCTAGGTCGTAGCTGCTGGGAGTGTTGCCTGGCTAGGTCCTAGCTGCTGGGAGTGTTGCCTGGCTAGGTCCTAGCTGCTGGGAGTGTTGCCTGGCTAGGTCCTAGCTGCTGGGAGTGTTGCCTGGCTAGGTCCTAGCTGCTGGGAGTGTTGCCTGGCTAGGTCGTAGCTGCTGGGAGTGTTGCCTGGCTAGGTCGTAGCTGCTGGGAGTGTTGCCTGGCTAGGTCGTAGCTGCTGGGAGTGTTGCCTGGCTAGGTCGTAGCTGCTGGGAGTGTTGCCTGGCTAGGTCGTAGCTGCTGGGAGTGTTGCCTGGCTAGGTCGTAGCTGCTGGGAGTGTTGCCTGGCTAGGTCGTAGCTTATGGGAGTGTTGCCTGGCTAGGTCATAGCTGCTGGGAGTGTTGCCTGGCTAGGTCGTAGCTTATGGGAGTGTTGCCTGGCTAGGTCGTAGCTTATGGGAGTGTTGCCTGGCTAGGTCGTAGCTGCTGGGAGTGTTGCCAGGCTAGGTCGTAGCTGCTGGGAGTGTTGCCTGGCTGGGTCGTAGCTGCTGGGAGTGTTGCCTGGCTAGGTCGTAGCTGCTGGGAGTGTTGCCTGGCTAGGTCGTAGCTGCTGGGAGTGTTGCCTGGCTAGGTCCTAGCTGCTGGGAGTGTTGCCTGGCTAGGTCCTAGCTGCTGGGAGTGTTGCCTGCCTAGGTCGTAGCTGCTGGGAGTGTTGCCTGGCTAGGTCGTAGCTGCTGGGAGTGTTGCCTGGCTAGGTCGTAGCTGCTGGGAGTGTTGCCTGGCTAGGTCGTAGCTGCTGGGAGTGTTGCCTGGCTAGGTCGTAGCTGCTGGGAGTGTTGCCTGGCTAGGTCCTAGCTGCTGGGAGTGTTGCCTGGCTAGGTCCTAGCTGCTGGGAGTGTTGCCTGCCTAGGTCGTAGCTGCTGGGAGTGTTGCCTGGCTAGGTCGTAGCTGCTGGGAGTGTTGCCTGGCTAGGTCGTAGCTGCTTGGAGTGTTGCCTGGCTAGGTCGTAGCTGCTGGGAGTGTTGCCTGGCTAAGTTGTTCCTTGTACCAGAGTCAGAATTCCACTCACTACTCACTCATATCTTATGTTTCACCGAGTCGGCCAGATAGAACAGCCGCCTCCGGTAAGACAAGTAGTGGCTGAAAGACGGCATGGGTAACATACAGCTAGCTGGCTCTGTGTCTATTTGTCGGTAACAGCTGGTGCACGAAATCTAATAGTAAGGAAGTCTCTAGGTTTTGCTCGCCTGAGGTAGAGTACCTCATGATAAGCTGTTTTACCTCATTTCTACAAGTATGTTAAATGTGCAACCAGAGGGGGAAACAACTCTAGACCACCTTTACTCTACACACAGAGATGCGTACAAAGCTCTCCCTCGCGCTCCATTTGGCAAGTCTGACCATAATTATATCCTCCTGATTCCTTCTTACAAGCAAAAACTAAAGCAGGAAGCACCAGTGACTCGCTCAATACAGAAGTGGTCATATGAAACAGATGCTAAACTACAGGACTGTTCTGCTATCACAGACTGGAATACGTTCCGGGATTCTTCCGATGGGATTGACGAGTACACCACATCAGTCACTGGCTTCATCAATAAGTGCATCGATTAGGTCGTCCCCACAGTGACTGTACATACATATCCCAACCAGAAGCCATGGATGAGAGGCAACATCCACACCAAGCTAAAGGTTAGAGCTGCCGTTTCAAGGAGCGTGACTCTAACCCGGAAGGTTATAAGAAATCCCATTATGCTCTGCGACGAACCATCAACCAGGCAAAGAGTCAATACAGGGCTAAGATTGAATCGTACTACACCACCAACGCTCGTCTTATGTGGCAGGGCTTGCAAATGATTACAGACTACAAAGGGAAGCACAGTCGCGAGCTGCCCAGTGACACGAGCCTACCAGACAAGCTAAATTACTTCAACGCTCGCTTCGAGGCAAACACTGAAGCATGCATGAGAGCATCAGCTGTTCTGGATGACTTTGTGATCATGCTCTCCGTAGCCAATGTGAGTAAGACCTTTAAACAGGTCAACATTCACAAGGCAGCAGGGCCAGACGGATTACCAGGACGTGTACTCCGAGCATGCGCTGACCAACTGGCAAATGTCTTCACTGACATTTTTAACCTCTCCCTGTCTGAGTCTGTAATACCTACATGTTTTAAGCTGATCACCATAGTGCCTGTGCCGAAGAACACTAAGGTAACCTGCTAAAATGACTACCGACCCGTAGCACTTACGTCTGTAGCCATGAAGTGCTTTGAAAGGCTGGTCATGGCTCACATCAACACCATTATCCCAGAAACCCTAGAACCACTCAATTTGCATACCGCCCCAACAGATCCACAGATTATGGAATCTCTATTGCACTCCACACTGCCCTTTCCCACCTGGACAAGAGGAACACCTACATGAGAATGCTGTTCATTATTCATGCTCAGCCCCCTCATGTACCCCCTGTTCACTCATGGCTGCATGGCCAGGCACGACTCCAAAACCATCATTAAGTTTGCCAGCGACACAACAGTGGTAGGCCTGATCATCGACAGCGATGAGACAGCCTATAGGCAGGAGGTTACAGACCTGGCAGTGTGACAACAACCTCTCCCTCAATGTGAGCAAGACAAAGGAGATGATTGTAGACTACAGGAAAAGGAGGACCGAGCACACACCCAATCTCATCGACGGGGCTGCAGTGGATCAGGTTGAGAGCTTCAAGTTCCTTGGTGTCCACATCACCAACAAACTATCATGGTCCAAACACACCATGACAGTCGTGAAGAGGGCACGACAACGCCTATTCCCCCTGAGGAGACTGAAAAGATTTTGCATGGGTCCCCAGATCTTCAAAAGGTTCTACAGCTGTACCATCGAGAGCATCCTGGTTGCATCACTTCCTGGTATGGCAACTGATCGGCCTCCAACCGCAAGACACTACAGAGGGTAGTGCGTACGGCTCAGTACATCACTGGGGCCAAGCTTCCTGCCATCCAGGACCTCTATACCAGGCGGTGTCAGAGGAAGGCCCTATATACCAGGCGGTGTCAGAGGAAGGCCCTACAAATGATAAAAGACTCCAGCCACCTTAGTCATAGACTGTTCTCTCTGCAGGTACCCCCTGTATATAGCCTCCACATTGACTATGTACCGGTACCCCCTGTATATAGCCTCCACATTGACTCTGTACCGGTACCCCCTGTATATAGCCTCCACATTGACTCTGTACCGTAATACCCTGTATATAGCCTCCACATTGACTCTGTACCGGTACCCCCTGTATATAGCCTCCACATTGACTCTGTACCGGCCCCCCCTGTATATAGCCTCCACATTGACTCTGTACCAGCCCCCCCTGTATATAGCCTCCACATTGACTCTGTACCGGTACCCCCTGTATATAGCCTCCACATTGACTCTGTACCGGTACCCTCTATATATACCTCCACATTGACTCTGTACCGTAACACCCTGTATATAGCCTCCACATTGACTCTGTACCGTAATAACCTGTATATAGCCTCCACATTGACTCTGTACCAGCCCCCCCTGTATATAGCCTCCACATTGACTCTGTACCGGTACCCCCTGTATATAGCCTCCACATTGACTCTGTACCGGTACCCTCTGTATATAGCCTCCACATTGACTCTGTACCGTGACACCTTGTATATAGCCTCCACATTGACTCTGTACCGTAATACCCTGTATATAGCCTCCACATTGACACTGTACCGGTACCCCCTGTATATAGCCTCCACATTGACTCTGTACCGTAACACCCTGTATATAGCCTCCACATTGACTCTGTACCGTAACACCCTGTATATAGCCTCCACATTGACTCTGTACCGTAACACCCTGTATATAGTCTCAACATTGACTCTGTACCGTAACACCCTGTATATAGCCTCCACATTGACTCTGTACCGTAACACCCTGTATATAGTCTCCACATTGACTCTGTACCGGTACCCCCTGTATATAGCCTCCACATGGACTCTGTACCGTAACACCCTGTATATAGCCTCCACATTGACTCTGTACCGTAACACCCTGTATATAGCCTCCACATTGACTCTGTACCGTAACACCCTGTATATAGCCTCCACATTGACTCTGTACCGTAATACCCTGTATATAGCCTCCACATTGACTCTGTACCGTAACACCCTGTATATAGCCTCCACATTGACTCTGTACCGTAATACCCTGTACATTGACTCTGTACCGTAATACCCTGTATATAGCCTCCACATTGACTCTGTACCGTAATACCCTGTATATAGCCTCCACATTGACTCTGTACCGTAATACCCTGTATATAGCCTCCACATTGACTCTGTACCGTAATACCCTGTATATAGCCTGTATATATAGATCTACACCTGTTGTATTCGACGCAAGTGACAAATAAACTTTGATTTGATACCAGACACAGAAACAGCCGATGCCACAATTACAAAGAGAGTACAGTATACACCCTCCCTCCCCACACACACACACACACACCCTCTCTCTCTCACACTTGCTCCCCCCCCCCCCCCACACACACACACACACACCCACACCATATCTCTCTCCCACACTGCAGAGGTAAATACCTCCAGTCTCAGACAGAAAGACAGACACTCAGAACACACCCACCTACCCTCTCTCTCACTCCCCCCCCACCCCCCACCCCCCACACACAGTCAAAACATGAAAACACACATCATCAGCCCTCCACACACACCGTCTAGACCGACAGCCACAGATCAACAATAATCTGAAGGACACGGTCAGTCACACAAAGAAAGAAAGACAGACAGACACAGACAGAGCAGCTGCTTTCTACACTCAGACAGACAGACAGACAGACAGACAGACAGACAGACAGACAGACAGACAGACAGACAGACAGACAGACAGACAGACAGACAGAACAAACAGAACAGCCCTTTGAAGGTATTAGGTAGATATCTGAGTGTGTGTGTGTGTGTGTGTGTGTGTGTGTGTGTGTAACTGTGTGTGTGTAACTGTACGTGTGTTTGTCTCTGTAACTTTGTGTGTGTGTGTGTGTGTGTGTGTGTGTGTCTCTATAACTGTGTGTGTGTCTATGTAACTGTGTGTGTGTGTGTGTGTCTGTCTGTCTGTAACTGTGTGTGTGTAACTGTCTGTGTGTAACTGTGTGTGTGCATCAGTATTAGGTAGACAGACATGCGCTGTGTGAGCTAACAGAACTGACACACTCCAAGCTGCCACACCCATGTCGCTGAGACTCAGCTAGGCTCTGTGTGTGTGTGTTTGTGAGCGCGTGTTGTTCCTGCGTGTGTCGTGTGTGTGTGTGTGTGTGTGCATGTGCAGGCAAGCAGGAAGCCACTATCATTCCAATCCGATTGTCTTTACGAGACTTGGTGTTTCCACATTCACTAGCTTGCCTGGCTTCACGAAACGAAACACTTTCAACCTGAGCTGCTGGCCCGAATTCTTTGTTGTGTAATTTATATATTTTTTGTATCTTAATTGAAAACGGGTCAAACTGAAGAGGCAGAGGCACGGCGTTAGCAAAGGTAAGCCACCCTACTGTCTGAGAAACACAACACCTCTATTGTGTCGACAAAACGATCCATTGGATGGACCTTCGTGTCTGCCTTGACTTATCATCACACCAACGAGATCTAGGATCCAAATTCACCGTGTGTCTACCTTGATTTATCATCACACCAACGAGATCTAGGATCCAAATTCCCTGTGTGTCTGCCTTGACTTATCATCACACCAACGAGATCTAGGATCCAAATTCACCGTGTGTCTGCCTTGACTTATCATCACACCAACGAGATCTAGGATCCAAATTCACCGTGTGTCTGCCTTGACTTATCATCACACCAACGAGATCTAGGATCCAAATTCACCGTGTGTCTGCCTTGACTTATCATCACACCAACGAGATCTAGGATCCAAATTCCCCGTGTGTCTGCCTTGATTTATCATCACACCAACGAGATCTAGGATCCAAATTCCCCGTGTGTCTGCCTTGACTTATCATCACACCAACGAGATCTAGGATCCAAATTCCCCGTGTGTCTGCCTTGACTTATCATCAACACCAACGAGATCTAGGATCCAAATTGCCTTGACTTCACTGTGTGTCTTATTATAATTACAAATAAACGAGGATCACTTCACAATGGTTCAGTAAAGTTAGATTAGCGCTGAATCAACATCTCACAAGATCACATAATTATGAATAAACATTTTTACATAACAGAACCGAATATAGTTACAATAATAGTTATAGGTACAATAATACGTTATACCAAAAACTTGAAGAATTATCATTCCCGATTGACAGTGTTTAAATTGGTGTTTTGAAGGTATTAAAAATTGACAATTTTTTTGAGAATAATATATGTGGACATAGAACATATGTGTGGCCATAGAACATATGTGTGGACATATGTGTGGTCATAGGACATATGTGTGGACATAGAACATATGTGTGGACATAGAACATATGTGTGGACATAGAACATATGTGTGAACATAGAACAATGTGTGAACATAGAACAATATGTGGACATAGAACATATGTGTGGACATAGAACAATGTGTGGACATAGAACAATGTGTGGACATAGAACAATGTGTGGACATAGAACATATGTGTGGACATAGAACATATGTGTGGACATAGAACAATGTGTGGACATAGAACAATATGTGGACATAGAACATGGGGAGGTTCCCATTGCTTGGAAGGCAGCCACGGTGCATCCTGTATTTAAAAGGTCAAGATCAAGCTGATGCTAACTGTTAAAGGCCCATTTCTATTTTGCCCTGTTTATCAAGAGTGTTGGAAAAACTTGTCAATAATCAACTGACTGTCTTTCTTGATGTCTGTAGTATTCTCTCTGGTATGCAATCTGGTTTCCACTCAGGTTATGGATGTGTCACCATCGCCCTTGATTCTAAGCAATGTCGTGCTGCTATTTTTATTGACTTGGCCAAAGCTTTTGATACAGTAGACCATTCCATTCTTGTGGGCCGGCTAAGGAGTATTGGTGTCTCTGAGGAGTCTTTGGTCTGGTTTGCCAACTACCTCTCTCAAAGAGTGCAGTGTATAAAGTCAGAAAATCTGCTGTCTCAGCCACTGCCTGTCACCAAGGGAGTACCCCAAGGTTCAATCCTACGCCCCACACTCTTCTCAAATTACATCAACAACATAGCTTAGGCAGTAGGACGCCCTAAGGTGGATGAAAACATTAAAATCCTGTCTACGAAATTGAGGCGAATCAGTCAAAACAACAGTACTGTGCCTTTTCTTTTGTGTCAATAATTTTGACTAAAACCAAATCCAAAGTGCTGTGGGGAAAATGCCAGCTCGCCACGTTTGCCGGCGGCCCTGGTGTGCGGATCTCTGCACCGTAGATAGATGGAAATCGCCACACAATGCTACAAATGTATGATCTATATGTATCTATACACAGAGTGTACAAAACATTAAGAACACCTTCCTAACATCGAGTTCCCCCTCTGTGTGGCACACACGCACAGTCCCATTTCTCAGTTGTCTCAAGGCTTAAAAATCCTTCCTTAACCTCTCTCCTCCCCTTCATCTACACTGAATGAAGTGGACTTAACAGGTCACCTGGATTCACCTGGTCAGTCTATGTCTTTGAAAGAGCAGGTGTTCCTAATGATTTGTCCAATCAGTGTATGTATTTTATTTTTAGGTGGCAGGAATGGGCTTCCATATATGAAACTATGCACAAAAAGTGCTGTAATTCCTAAACGGTTCACCCGATATGGATGAAAATACCCTAAAATTAAAGCTCACAGTCTGCACTTTAAACTTATACCATGCTAAATGCAAAGTGCTGGAGTACAGAGACAATACAATAAAATAAATTGTCACTGTCCCAATACGTTTGGAACTCACTGTATATTCCGGACTAGTTCTGATATTTCTTAATTTCTTTCTTTTTACTGTTTGGATTATGTGCCTATTGTTTTCTATTGCTAGGTGTTACTGTACTGTTGGAGCTAGAAACACAAGCATTTAGCTAGGTGTTACTGTACTGTTGGAGCTAGAAACACAAGCATTTAGCTAGGTGTTACTGTACTGTTGGAGCTAGAAACACAAGCATTTAGCTAGGTGTTACTGCACTGTTGGAGCTAGAAACACAAGCATTTAGCTAGGTGTTACTGTACTGTTGGAGCTAGAAACACAAGCATTTAGCTAGGTGTTACTGTACTGTTGGAGCTAGAAACACAAGCATTTAGCTAGGTGTTACTGCACTGTTGGAGCTAGAAACACAAACATTTAGCTAGGTGTTACTGTACTGTTGGAGCTAGAAACACAAGCATTTAGCTAGGTGTTACTGCACTGTTGGAGCTAGAAACACAAGCATTTAGCTAGGTGTTACTGCACTGTTGGAGCTAGAAACACAAGCATTTAGCTAGGTGTTACTGTACTGTTGGAGCTAGAAACACAAGCATTTAGCTAGGTGTTACTGCACTGTTGGAGCTAGAAACACAAGCATTTAGCTAGGTGTTACTGTACTGTTGGAGCTAGAAACACAAGCATTTAGCTAGGTGTTACTGTACTGTTGGAGCTAAAAACACAAGCATTTAGCTAGGTGTTACTGCACTGTTGGAGCTAGAAACACAAGCATTTAGCTAGGTGTTACTGCACTATTGGAGCTAGAAACACAGGCATTTAGCTAGGTGTTACTGCACTGTTGGAGCTAGAAACACAAGCATTTAGCTAGGTGTTACTGCACTGTTGGAGCTAGAAACACAAGCATTTAGCTAGGTGTTACTGTACTGTTGGAGCTAGAAACACAAGCATTTAGCTAGGTGTTACTGCACTGTTGGAGCTAGAAACACAAGCATTTAGCTAGGTGTTACTGCACTGTTGGCGCTAGGAACACAAGCATTTAGCTAGGTGTTACTGCACTGTTGGCGCTAGGAACACAAGCATTTAGCTAGGTGTTACTGCACTGTTGGAGCTAGAAACACAAGCATTTAGCTAGGTGTTACTGCACTGTTGGCGCTAGGAACACAAGCATTTAGCTAGGTGTTACTGCACTGTTGGAGCTAGAAACACAAGCATTTAGCTAGGTGTTACTGCACTGTTGGAGCTAGAAACAGAAGCATTTAGCTAGGTGTTACTGCACTGTTGGAGCTAGAAACACAAGCATTTAGCTAGGTGTTACTGCACTGTTGGAGCTAGAAACACAAGCATTTAGCTGCACATGTGATAATATCTGCAAAACTGTGTATGCGACCAATAAACTTTGAATTTATTTAATTTAGAATGTCACCTACAGTGCCTTGCGAAAGTATTCGGCCCCCTTGAACTTTGCGACCTTTTGCCACATTTCAGGCTTCAAACAAAGATATAAAACTGTATTTTTTTGTGAAGAATCAACAACAAGTGGGACACAATCATGAAGTGGAACGACATTTATTGGATATTTCAAACTTTTTTAACAAATCAAAAACTGAAAAATTGGGCGTGCAAAATTATTCGTTGAGGGAGAGGTTGTTGTCCTGGCACCACACTGCCAGGTCTCTGACCTCCTCCCTATAGGCTGTCTCATCGTTGAGGGAGAGGTTGTTGTCCTGGCACCACACTGCCAGGTCTCTGACCTCCTCCCTATAGGCTGTCTCATCGTTGAGGGAGAGGTTGTTGTCCTGGCAACACACTGCTAGGTCTCTGACCTCCTCCCTATAGGCTGTCTCATCGTTGAGGGAGAGGTTGTTGTCCTGGCACCACACTGCTAGGTCTCTGACCTCCTCCCTATAGGCTGTTTCATCGTCGACAGTGATCAGGCCTACCACTGTTGTGTTGTCAGCAAAGTTGATGGCGTTGGAGTAGAGGGTGAACAAGGAGTACAGGAGGGGACTAAGCACACACTCCTGTGGGGCCCTTGGCGGAGGTGATGTTGCCTACCCTCACCAACTGGGGGCGGCCTGTCAGGAAGTCCAGGATCCAGTTGCAGAGGGAGGTGTTAAGTCCAAGGTTCCCAAGCTTGGTTACGAGCTTGGAGGGGACTATGGAGTTGAACGCTGAGCTGTAGTCAATGAACAGAATTCTCACATAGATATTCCTCTTATCTAGGTGGGTGAGGGCAGTGTGGGTTTGTATTGTCTATGGATCTGTTATTAGAGGGGGTCTAGGGTGTCTGGGATGATTGAGTTGATGTGTGCCATAACCAGCCTTTCAAAGCACTTCATGATTACAGATGTGAGTGCTACAGGGTGTTAGTAATTCTGGCAGGAAGCCTTACAGTTCTTGGGAACAGGAATGATGGTGGTCAGCCCGAGACATGTGGGGATTACAGACTGGGACAAGGAGAGGTTGAACACGACCGAGAATATGCCAGCTGTTCTGCACATGTCTGAGCCCTGGTATACCGCCCCGGCCCCGCAGCCTTATGAGTGTTGACCTGATTAAAAGACCTTACTCACGTCGGCCTCGGAGTGAGATCACCCAGTCCCCTGGATCCGAGGGGCCACTCATCCACTCTGTGTTGTTTTAGTCGAAGCGTGCTTAGAATTGAGATCGTCTGGCATCGTCGGGCAGATCACGCATAGATCTTCATTTTGTAATCCGTAATGGACTGTAACCTCTGACCTCTGCGTCGCAGCCTGTGTAATATGATTCCACCTTGTTCTTATTTTGTCCTTTTTATTTATTTATTTTTATTTTTTATTTTATTTTTTGTTCCTGTCCTCAGCCGTAGCCTCGGGGTTGTCTGTGATAGCCTCGTTCCTGTCCTCAGCCGTAGCCTCGGGGTTGTCTGTGATAGCCTCGTTCCTGTCCTCAGCCGTAGCCTCGGGGTTGTCTGTGATAGCCTCGTTCCTGTCCTCAGCCGTAGCCTCGGGGTTGTCTGTGATAGCCTCGTTCCTGTCCTCAGCCGTAGCCTCGGGGTTGTCTGTGATAGCCTCGTTCCTGTCCTCAGCCGTAGCCTCGGGGTTGTCTGTGATAGCCTCGTTCCTGTCCTCAGCCGTAGCCTCGGGGTTGTCTGTTATAGCCTCGTTCCTGTCCTCAGCCGTAGCCTCGGGGTTGTCTGTGATAGCCTCGTTCCTGTCCTCAGCCGTAGCCTCGGGGTTGTCTGTGATAGCCTCGTTCCTGTCCTCAGCCGTAGCCTCGGGGTTGTCTGTGATAGCCTCGTTCCTGTCCTCAGCCGTAGCCTCGGGGTTGTCTGCGATAGCCTCGTTCCTGTCCTCAGCCGTAGCCTCGGGGTTGTCTGTGATAGCCTCGTTCCTGTCCTCAGCCGTAGCCTCGGGGTTGTCTGCGATAGCCTCGTTCCTGTCCTCAGCCGTAGCCTCGGGGTTGTCTGTGATAGCCTCGTTCCTGTCCTCAGCCGTAGCCTCGGGGTTGTCTGTGATAGCCTCGTTCCTGTCCTCAGCCGTAGCCTCGGGGTTGTCTGTGATAGCCTCGTTCCTGTCCTCAGCCGTAGCCTCGGGGTTGTCTGTGATAGCCTCGTTCCTGTCCTCAGCCGTAGCCTCGGGGTTGTCTGTGATAGCCTCGTTCCTGTCCTCAGCCGTAGCCTCGGGGTTCTCTACGGTAGCCTTGTTCTTTATTTTAACACCAACCTCGGTATTAATCCAGAGCTTTTGATTGGGTAAAGCATTAAACCTTCACCGTGGGGACAATGTTGGTGATGCATTTCCTAATGAAGCCGGTGACTGAGGTGGTTAGCTTATTGATGCTATCGGCGGAGTGCAGGAACGTCCTCAGAAACTCCTTAACACCCGCCTGCTTAACCCGGAAGCCAGCCGCACCAATGTGTCGGAGGAAACACCGTTCACCTGACGACCGGCCCGCCACAAGGAGTCACTGGCCCCCCTCGGCCAAACCCTCCCCTAACCCGGACGACACTGAGCCAATTGTGCACCGCCCTATGGGACTCCCAGCTGTGATTGTTAAATTATTTTAATTTGATGTTTTTAACATTTATTTAACCTTTATTTAACAAGGCAAGTCAGTTAAGAACTAACTCTTAATTATAATAACTGGTCTAGGAACAGTGGGTTAACTGGTCTAGGAACAGTGGGTTAACTGGTCTAGGAACAGTGGGTTAACTGGTCTAGGAATAGTGGGTTAACTGGTCTAGGAACAGTGTGTTAACTGGTCTAGGAACAGTGGGTTACCTGGTCTAAGTACAGTGGGTTAACTGGTCTAGGAACAGTGGGTTAACTGGTCTAGGAACAGTGGGTTAACTGGTCTAGGAACAGTGTGTTAACTGGTCTAGGAACAGTGTGTTAACTGGTCTAGGAACAGTGGGTTAAACTGCCTGTTCAGAGTCAGAACGACAGGTTTTTAACTTGTCAACTCTGGGAGTCGATCTCGGTTACTAGTCCAACGCTCTAACCACTAGGCTACCTGCCACCCCATATTATATATATAATAATATAATAAATATAATATATATATAATGATATAATATAAATAATAGTATAATAGTACAATAATATAATAATATAATATATATATAATAATATAAATAATAATAATAGTACAATAATATATATAATAATATAATATAAATAATAATAATAGTACAATAATATATATTATAATATAAATAATAATAATATAATATCTATAATAATATAATATATATAATAGTGTGTGTGTGTGTGTGTGTGTGTGAGAAGGTGTGTGTGTGTCTGTGTGTGTGTGTGTGTGCGCTCGTGTGTGTGCGACAGCGACGAGCATGTGTGGGTGGCTGTGTGTGTGTGGGTGTGTGTGTCTGTGTGTGTGTATGTGTGTGGGTGGGTGGCTGTGTGTGTGTGGGTGTTTGTGTCTGTGGGTGTGTGTGTCTGTGTGTGGGGGTGTGTGTGTATGTGTGCGCGCTCGACAGCGACGAGCATGTGTGCATGTTTGTGTGTATGTGTGCGTGTGAGCGTGTGTGTAGAGGGAGAGAAAGGGGGAGGAATGGGATTTAATGGGAAGTTGAAGAGAAAAGAAGACAAAGAGAAAAGAGAAAGGGGGAAATGAGAGGAATGAGAGGGTGAGAGGGTGAGAGGGTGAGAGGAATGAGAGGAATGAGAGGAATGAGAGGGTGAGAGGACAGAGAGGGTGAGAGGAATGAGAGGACTGAGAGGGTGAGAGGGTGAGAGGGTGAGAGGAATGAGAGGGTGAGAGGAATGAGAGGAATGAGAGGAATGAGAGGAATGAGAGGAATGAGAGGGTGAGAGGAATGAGAGGAATGAGAGGAATGAGAAGAATGAGAGGAATGATAGGAATGAGAGGGTGAGAGGACAGAGAGGGTGAGAGGGTGAGAGGAATGAGAGGAATGAGAGGGTGAGAGGAATGAGAGGAATGAGAGGAATGAGAGGGTGAGAGGAATGAGAGGAATGAGAGGACTGAGAGGGTGAGAGGAATGAGAGGGATGAGAGGGATGAGAGGAATGAGAGGGTGAGAGGAATGAGAGGGTGAGAGGACAGAGGGTGAGAGGACAGAGAGGGATGAGAGGAATGAGAAGATGAGGATGAGAGGAATGAGAGGAATGAGAGGACAGAGAGGGTGAGAGGAATGAGAGGGATGAGAGGGATGAGAGGGATGAGAGGAATGAGAGGAATGAGAGGAATGAGAGGAATGAGAAGATGAGGTTGAGAGGATGAGAGGAATGAGAGGGATGAGAGGACAGAGGGGGTGAGAGGAATGAGAGGAATGAGAGGGGTGAGAGGGATGAGAGGAATGAGAGGAATGAGAAGATGAGGTTGAGAGGATGAGAGGAATGAGAGGGATGAGAGGACAGAGAGGGTGAAAGGAATGAGAGGACAGAGAGGAATGAGAGGAATGAGAGGAATGAGAGGAATGAGAAGATGAGGATGAGAGGGTGAGAGGAATGAGAGGAATGAGAGGGATGAGAGGGATGAGAGGAATGAGAGGAATGAGAGGAATGAGGGGAATGAGAGGAATGAGAGGGTGAGAGGACAGAGAGGGTGAGAGGAATGAGAGGGATGAGAGGGATGAGAGGAATGAGAAGATGAGGATGAGAGGAATGAGAGGAATGAGAGGACAGAGAGGGTGAGAGGAATGAGAGGGATGAGAGGGATGAGAGGGATGAGAGGAATGAGAGGAATGAGAGGATGAGGTTGAGAGGATGAGAGGAATGAGAGGGATGAGAGGACAGAGGGGGTGAGAGGAATGAGAGGGGTGAGAGGGATGAGAGGAATGAGAGGAATGAGAGGAATGAGAAGATGAGGATGAGAGGATGAGGAATGAGAGGAATGAGAGGACAGAGAGAATGAGAGGGATGAGAGGGATGAGAGGGATGAGAGGAATGAGAGGAATGAGAGGAATGAGAGGATGAGGATGAGAGGATTAGAGGAATGAGAGGGATGAGAGGATGAGAGGATGAGAGGGATGAGAGGGATGAGAGGGATGAGAGGGATTAGAGGAATGAGGGTGAGAGGATGAGAGGAATGAGAGGGATGAGAGGGATGAGAGGGATGAGAGGGATGAGAGGGATGAGAGGGATTAGAGGAATGAGGGTGAGAGGATGAGAGGAATGAGAGGGATGAGAGGGTGAGAGGAATGAGAGGGTGAGAGGGTGAGAGGAATGAGAAGATGAGAGGACAGAGGAACGAGAGGACTGAGGAATGAGAAGATGAGAGGACTGAGAGGATGAGAGGAATGAGGGTGAGAGGATGAGAGGAATGAGAGGGATGAGAGGGTGAGAGGAATGAGAGGGTGAGAGGGTGAGAGGAATGAGAAGATGAGAGGACAGAGGAACGAGAGGACTGAGGAATGAGAAGAAGAGAGGACTGAGAGGATGAGAGGAATGAGAAGATGAGAGGACAAGGGAACGAGAGGACTGAGGGTGAGAGGATGAGAGGAATGAGAGGGATGAGAGGGTGAGAGGAATGAGGGTGAGAGGAATGAGAAGATGAGAGAACAGAGGAACGAGAGGACTGAGGAATGAGAAGATGAGAGGACTGAGAGGATGAGAGGAATGAGAAGATGAGAGGACAGAGGAACGAGAGGACTGAGGGTGAGAGGATGAGAGGACAGAGGAACGAGAGGACTGAGGAATGAGAGGGATGAGAGGACTGAGAGGATGAGAGGAATGAGAAGATGAGAGGACAGAGGAACGAGAGGACTGAGGAATGAGAAGATGAGAGGACTGAGAGGATGAGAGGAATGAGAAGATGAGAGGACAGAGGAACGAGAGGACTGAGGAATGAGAAGATGAGAGGACTGAGAGGATGAGAGGAATGAGGGTGAGAGGATGAGAGGAATGAGAGGGATGAGAGGGTGAGAGGAATGAGAGGGTGAGAGGGTGAGAGGAATGAGAAGATGAGAGGACAGAGGAACGAGAGGACTGAGGAATGAGAAGATGAGAGGACTGAGAGGATGAGAGGAATGAGAAGATGAGAGGACAGAGGAACGAGAGGACTGAGGGTGAGAGGATGAGAGGAATGAGAGGGATGAGAGGGTGAGAGGAATGAGGGTGAGAGGAATGAGAAGATGAGAGAACAGAGGAACGAGAGGACTGAGGAATGAGAAGATGAGAGGACTGAGAGGATGAGAGGAATGAGAAGATGAGAGGACAGAGGAACGAGAGGACTGAGGGTGAGAGGATGAGAGGACAGAGGAACGAGAGGACTGAGGAATGAGAAGATGAGAGGACTGAGAGGATGAGAGGAATGAGAAGATGAGAGGACAGAGGAACGAGAGGACTGAGGAATGAGAAGATGAGAGGACTGAGAGGATGAGAGGAATGAGAAGATGAGAGGACAGAGGAACGAGAGGACTGAGGAATGAGAAGATGAGAGGACTGAGAGGATGAGAGGAATGAGAAGAGAGGACAGAGGAACGAGAGGACTGAGGGTGAGAGGATGAGAGGAATGAGAAGATGAGAGGACAGAGGAACGAGAGGACTGAGGAATGAGAAGATGAGAGGACTGAGAGGATGAGAGGAATGAGAAGATGAGAGGACAGAGGAACGAGAGGACTGAGGGTGAGAGGATGAGAGGAATGAGAGGGATGAGAGGGTGAGAGGAATGAGGGTGAGAGGAATGAGAAGATGAGAGAACAGAGGAACGAGAGGACTGAGGAATGAGAAGATGAGAGGACTGAGAGGATGAGAGGAATGAGAAGATGAGAGGACAGAGGAACGAGAGGACTGAGGGTGAGAGGATGAGAGGACAGAGGAACGAGAGGACTGAGGAATGAGAAGATGAGAGGACTGAGAGGATGAGAGGAATGAGAAGATGAGAGGACAGAGGAACGAGAGGACTGAGGAATGAGAAGATGAGAGGACTGAGAGGATGAGAGGAATGAGAAGATGAGAGGACAGAGGAACGAGAGGACTGAGGAATGAGAAGATGAGAGGACTGAGAGGATGAGAGGAATGAGAAGAGAGGACAGAGGAACGAGAGGACTGAGGGTGAGAGGATGAGAGGAATGAGAAGATGAGAGGACAGAGGAACGAGAGGACAGAGGAACGAGAGGACTGAGGGTGAGAGGATGAGAGGAATGAGAAGATGAGAGGACAGAGGAACGAGAGGACTGAGGGTGAGAGGATCAGAGGAATGAGAAGATGAGAGGACAGAGGAACGAGAGGACAGAGGAACGAGAGGACTGAGGGTGAGAGGATCAGAGGAATGAGAAGATGAGAGGACAGAGGAACGAGAGGACAGAGGAACGAGAGGACAGAGGAACGAGAGGACAGAGGAACGAGAGGACTGAGGGTGAGAGGATCAGAGGAATGAGAAGATGAGAGGACAGAGGAACGAGAGGACAGAGGAACGAGAGGACTGAGGGTGAGAGGATGAGAGGAATGAGAAGATGAGAGGACAGAGGGTGAGAGGACAGAGGAACGAGAGGACTGAGGGTGAGAGGATGAGAGGAATGAGAAGATGAGAGGACAGAGGGTGAGAGGACAGAGGAACGAGAGGACAGAGGGTGAGAGGATGAGAGGAATGAGAAGATGAGAGGACAGAGGAACGAGAGGACAGAGGAACGAGAGGACTGAGGGTGAGAGGATGAGAGGAATGAGAAGATGAGAGGACAGAGGAACGAGAGGACAGAGGAACGAGAGGACTGAGGGTGAGAGGATCAGAGGAATGAGAATGTTTGAATAAAGAAACAAAACAATGTGAGATACAAAACACAGATTAGTAAAGTAATAATTAGTAAAGTAACCTCCTGAATATTTCATCACCCCAGAGAGAGAACAGTAGCTGTGTGTGTGTGTGTATAGAACAGTCAGACTCCTCCTTGTCAATAAACTAACCTCCTCTCTCCTGGGTCTCTGGTTTTCTTTCCTCTAGCTTTTTGTCTCATTTTTATATTCCCACCTCTCCCTCCTTTTTCTGTCTGATCCCAATCTGCACGCCCCTGCCTCCCCCGCCGCTCCTGCCCCCTCTCTGCCTCCCTCCCCCTCCATCCCTCCTCTCCTCTCTCTTTCCTGCAGAGCTCATGCATATTTCCTGGTTATTTCCCAGAGTAGATATTTGATATCATCAGGATGTGTGACAGACGTGTCTCTCTCCTCAGTAAGTAAGGGTTATCCATGCAGAGCAGTGTGTGTGTGTGTGTGAGAGAGAGAGTTATCCTCTTAGCAAAGCACTGCACTGTGACAGACACTACAGTAACAGTCCTGGGGGAATACCGTCTAGATTCCTTCCATATAGCACAATATTCCCTTTTCTAGGGCACTAGTTTGGACCAGAGCCCCATGGGACCCCAATTCCCTTTTATAGGGCACTAGTTTTGACCAGAGCCCTATGGGACCCCAATTCCCTTTTATAGGACACTAGTTTTGACCAGAGGTAACAGGGGGGATATTTGCGACACTCTGGTGGCATCCCGGAGGAATAGCCCCTAGTGTGTTAGTGACGCGCGGGTTGACTCGGGTTATATCCGCGGGTGCGGGTGGGTGGGTTTCAGGTAATAAAATATTGCGTGGGTGAAGGTGTGAGTGTTGAATAAAGAGAAAACAACAGCTTGAAAAATCCCCCCCCAAAAAAATTTGCAATTCATATCTAAAAGCTACACTGAGGGTTTTTTCGTTCATTACATTTTATGTGGCGTTAGAGCCTAAGCTTTAGGGCCTAACCGTAGCATGCAGAAGAGGAATTGCCCAAATGCTTTTGGGAACTTGGGACAGAAAAAAAGTTAATGTCCACTGAGGCAAAAAAAAAAACTAAACAAGTGGGGAGACAATGTCAGAGTTCAATTCAATAAGAGCGACAACGCTCTGAATTTACGAACCAATCTGACAACGCTCTGAATTTACGAACCAATCTGACAACGCTCTGAAAAAACGGTGATTTGAAAGAGTTGAAAACAAAGAGGCCAGCCGGAAAGAGCAGTCTGGGAAAGATTTAGTGATGAGGTGCAAGAGGATGACAGCAGTGACTGACCGGGCTATATTACGATGTGATGATTGTGAGGCGCTGTACAAATTAGACAGTCACGAGATGGGGACTTCAAAATGGCCTGTCAAGGTAACTGTTCTAATGGGTTACAATAGAACAGCAGCCTGAAATCTGGACACTGACTGTTGGTCTATAACCTCTGACATAGTCTATAACCTCTGACAGTCTAATATCATATTAACTGTAGGTCTATAACCTCTGACATAGTCTATAACCTCTGACAGTCTAATATCATATTAACTGTAGGTCTATAACCTCTGACATAGTCTACAACCTCTGACATAGTCTACAACCTCTGACATAGTCTACAACCTCTGACATAGTCTAATATCATATTAACTGTAGGTCTATAACCTCTGACATAGTCTATAACCTCTGACATAGTCTACAACCTCTGACATAGTCTACAACCTCTGACATAGTCTACAACCTCTGACATAGTCTACAACCTCTGACATAGTCTACAACCTCTGACATAGTCTACAACCTCTGACATAGTCTACAACCTCTGACATAGTCTATAACCTCTGACATAGTCTATAACCTCTGACATAGTCTATAACCTCTGACATAGTCTATAACCTCTGACAGTCTAATATCATATTAACTGTAGGTCTATAACCTCTGACATAGTCTATAACCTCTGACATAGTCTATAACCTCTGACATAGTCTACAACCTCTGACATAGTCTATAACCTCTGACAGTCTAATATCATATTAACTGTAGGTCTATAACCTCTGACATAGTCTACAACCTCTGACAGTCTAATATCATATTAACTGTAGGTCTATAACCTCTGACATAGTCTATAACCTCTGACATAGTCTATAACCTCTGACATAGTCTAATATCATATTAACTGTAGGTCTATAACCTCTGACATAGTCTACAACCTCTGACATAGTCTATAACCTCTGACATAGTCTATAACCTCTGACAGTCTAATATCATATTAACTGTAGGTCTATAACCTCTGACATAGTCTACAACCTCTGACATAGTCTACAACCTCTGACATAGTCTACAACCTCTGACATAGTCTACAACCTCTGACATAGTCTACAACCTCTGACAGTCTAATATCATATTAACTGTAGGTCTATAACCTCTGACATAGTCTACAACCTCTGACATAGTCTACAACCTCTGACATAGTCTATAACCTCTGACATAGTCTATAACCTCTGACATAGTCTAATATAATTAAGCAATTCTTACAGAAGAATAATAGATTAAATTAAACATTTTGAATCAGGAACATATTTCATCTTTCAGCATCTTCAGAGAATGAACGCTCAGTTAGGGACCGTCTGTAAATGTGCTATCTTTATCAGCATTATAAAAGCTGATCGTATTTCAACCACAGTTAGGGACCGTCTGTAAATGTGCTATCTTTATCAGCATTATAAAAGTTGATCGTATTTCAACCACAGTTAGGGACCGTCTGTAAATGTGCTATCTTTATCAGCATTATAAAAGCGGATCGTATTTCAACCACAGTTAGGGACCGTCTGTAAATGTGCTATCTTTATCAGCATTATAAAAGCGGATCGTATTTCAACCACAGTTAGCACATTTACAGACGGTGCCTATCTTTATCAGATCATACACATAACGCTAGCTAGCTAAGTTATGTGTATGATCTATTATTTGTATCTCAGAACCATTTGCATTGCTATTTAAAGCCCAGACCTGGTTGGTTAGCTACCTGCAGATTCATGAAGGGTAGTAACATTATGAATTGAGATTATGGTTCATTGTTTAGTTAGCTACTGTAGCTACATGTCTAAACAAAAGACTCCACTATGCAAGTAACTATTTCAATAGACTGGTCATGATGTCACTATGACAACTGTTGATAGACGAAGCTGGTAAATTTGCCCTGACGATCTACTCCGATTTCAGACCACTCTCGTCTGAGTGTGCCAGAGCGCAGAATAACTGATGAATTTACGAACGCTCAACATCGTTGAATATGGACGTTGTCAGTAAACATTGTAAAAAAAAAAAAAAAAGCCTAATTAAATTGTTGCCAGCAGCAGTTAGTCACTAACGCTCTGGATAACATATAAACAGCCTAACCAGCTCTGCTAGGGTGAGTAAAATGGTCAGAGTGATATGTTCTCCTATTTGTGTCTGAAAGTAGCTAGCCAACGTTAGCCAGTTAGCGTGGGTGCATGACTGTTGTGAGGTCAGAACACTCGGATCAACCAGACTTCTCCGCCAGAGCGTCCAGCGTAAACTCTGAACGCTCCAAGTGCGAAACGCTCTGAATTTACGAACCAATCTGACAACGCTCTGAATTGACGAACCAATCTGACAACGCTCTGAATTGACGAACCAATCCGACAACGCTCTGAATTTACGAACCAATCTGACAACGCTCTGAATTTACGAACCAATCTGACAACGCTCTGAATTTACGAACACCCAGAGCACACTCTGGCACTCCAGATTAAATTGACAAACACACCTGTAGTATAAACCAGTCTTTAGTCTTGAACTCTTTGGTTGTTTAGTACACGGCCTCACATGGGAATCATTAAAGAGGTGGGTGGGGCTAATGCTTAAGAGGGTGTGAACGATGCTGAACGGGTGGGGCTAATGAGACTGTGTGAACGATGCTGAACGGGTGTGGCTAATGAGACTGTGTGAACGATGCTGAACGGGTGGGGCTAATGAGACTGTGTGAACGATGCTGAACGGGTGGGGCTAATGAGACTGTGTGAACGATGCTGAATGGGTGGGGCTAATGAGACTGAACAATGCTGAACGGGTGTGGCTAATGAGACTGTGTGAACGATGCTGAACGGGTGGAGCTAATGAGACTGTGTGAACGATGCTGAACGGGTGTGGCTAATGAGATTGTGTGAACGATGCTGAACGGGTGTGGCTAATGAGACTGTGTGAACGATGCTGAATGGGTGTGGCTAATGAGACTGTGTGAACGATGCTGAACGGGTGTGGCTAATGAGATTGTGTGAACGATGCTGAACGGGTGTGGCTAATGAGACTGTGTGAACGATGCTGAATGGGTGTGGCTAATGAGACTGTGTGAACGATGCTGAATGGGTGGGGCTAATGAGACTGTGTGAACAGTGCTGAACGGGTGTGGCTAATGAGACTGTGTGAACAATGCTGAATGGGTGGGGCTAATGAGACTGTGTGAACAGTGCTGAACGGGTGGGGCTAATGAGACTGTGTGAACAATGCTGAATGGGTGGGGCTAATGAGACTGTGTGAACGATGCTGAATGGGTGGGGCTAATGAGATTGTGTGAACAGTGCTGAACGGGTGTGGCTAATGAGACTGTGTGAACAATGCTGAATGGGTGGGGCTAATGAGACTGTGTGAACAGTGCTGAATGGGTGGGGCTAATGAGACTGTGTGAACGATGCTGAATGGGTGGGGCTAATGAGACTGAACAGTGCTGAATGGGTGGGGCTAATGAGACTGTGTGAACAATGCTGAATGGGTGGGGCTAATGAGACTGTGTGAACAGTGCTGAATGGGTGGGGCTAATGAGACTGTGTGAACGATGCTGAATGGGTGGGGCTAATGAGACTGAACAGTGCTGAACGGGTGTGGCTAATGAGACTGTGTGAACGATGCTGAATGGGTGGGGCTAATGAGACTGTGTGAACGATGCTGAATGGGTGGGGCTAATGAGACTGAACAGTGCTGAATGGGTGGGGCTAATGAGACTGTGTGAACGATGCTGAATGGGTGGGGCTAATGAGACTGAACAGTGCTGAACGGGTGTGGCTAATGAGACTGTGTGAACGATGCTGAATGGGTGGGGCTAATAAGACTGAGGGAATGA
Source organism: Oncorhynchus mykiss (assembly GCF_057628025.1). Taxonomy (NCBI): domain Eukaryota; kingdom Metazoa; phylum Chordata; class Actinopteri; order Salmoniformes; family Salmonidae; genus Oncorhynchus; species Oncorhynchus mykiss. Next base: position 82,052,824 of record NC_143030.1, on the reverse strand, counting down.
TGCTGAATGGGGTTAGACAAAGAAGAGCTCTCCAATAGTAGTACCAAAACATTCAAGTGCCATTTTCTCAAAAGTGAGGTTAGAGGTTTATCAACTTTCAAAGCAGAATTAATTTCCCATTGTTCCTGAGCTGTAGAGTATGATATACCATTTTCTAGATCAGAGTCTTTACTTTTATCCAATGTAAAAAACACACCATTAAAAATGTTGTTACATTAAGACCAAATCGAGCCGGTCGGTCACAAATATGCAAACTGCATCCAAGCCAAACTGTAATCTTATCAAAAAAAAACATGTTGGGTTGTTTTAACAGCTTTTAATATCCTTAAAACTGGTCAAACTGATGTCATTTGGGAATATGAACTGAAAATCTTTCCAAATTTCTTTTTTTGTTATTGATTCCTAAACTTCTTTGTTGCGGGAGAGAAGCAGAGATGAAAGAGAGAACGAACTATACCGATGTCAACTACCGATGTCGACATTATTCTGGTGAGTAAGGGGTTGTTTAGTCTTCTAGGGCAGTGTTTCCCAAACTTGGGCCTGGGCCCCCACCGGGTACACATTTAGGTTTTTACCCGAGCACTACACAGGTGATTCCAATATTCATCAAACTCTGATTATTTCAAATCAGCTGTGAAGTTCTACAGCAAAAAATAAAACTTGCCCCCCAGGGGAGAGCCCCAGGACAGTGCCCCCGGGCCCCAGGACAGTGCCCCCCCCCAGGGGAGGGCCCCAGGACCGTTTCCCCCCCAGGGGAGAGCCCCAGGACAGTGCCCCCGGGCCCCAGGACAGTTCCCCCCAGGATAGTGCCCCATGTTTCTAATTATAGACAAACTAACAGCCTTCCAACCTGTTGGAAACTATAAGCAGAAACACAAAACATTGTTCAGCTGACTACACAGTGTATATTCTATATCAGCGGGTTAGGGTGCAGGCCTCAGGTGTTCTCTTTAATCACATAGAGTCGGGCGGTTGTGGATGGGGCTATCGGCCCTAAACTTAACCCTTTTTTTGGACGGGGGGGGGGGGGGGGGTAAGACTGATGTCTTATTTAATATGACTAATTATTACCTAGCCTGGCTTCTGAATTATAATGCTCAGTTTCACCCCTGCTAAAGAGAATATCTGTTTGGGATTCCAGGCTAGTAGATAATCATCACCTCTGTGGCAACATAACTAACCTACTGTCACAGGAATACAATGTCTGTCAACATAACTAGTGTCACAGGAACACAATGTCTGTCAACATAACTACTGTCACAGGAACACAATGTCTGTCAACATAACTACTGTCACAGGAACACAATGTCTGGCAACATAACTACTGTCACAGGAACACAATGTCTGTCAACATAACTACTGTCACAGGAACACAATGTCTGTCAACATAACTACTGTCACAGGAACACAATGTCTGTCAACATAACTACTGTCACAGGAACACAATGTCTGTCAACATAACTACTGTCACAGGAACACAATGTCTGTCAACATAACTACTGTCACAGGAACACAATGTCTGTCAACATAACTAAACTACTGTCACAGGAACACAATGTCTGTCAACATAACTAACCTACTGTCACAGGAACACAATGTCTGTCAACATAACTAACCTACTGTCACAGGAACACAATGTCTGTCAACATAACTACTGTCACAGGAACACAATGTCTGTCAACATAACTAAACTACTGTCACAGGAACACAATGTCTGTCAACATAACTAAACTACTGTCACAGGAATACAATGTCTGTCAACATAACTACTGTCACAGGAACACAATGTCTGTCAACATAACTACTGTCACAGGAACACAATGTCTGTCAACATAACTAAACTACTGTCACAGGAAAACAATGTCTGTCAACATAACTACTGTCACAGGAATACAATGTCTGTCAACATAACTACTGTCACAGGAACACAATGTCTGTCAACATAACTACTGTCACAGGAACACAATGTCTGTCAACATAACTACTGTCACAGGAACACAATGTCTGTCAACATAACTAACCTACTGTCACAGGAATACAATGTCTGTCAACATAACTACTGTCACAGGAATACAATGTCTGTCAACATAACTACTGTCACAGGAATACAATGTCTGTCAACATAACTACTGTCACAGGAACACAATGTCTGTCAACATAACTACTGTCACAGGAATACAATGTCTGTCAACATAACTACTGTCACAGGAACACAATGTCTGTCAACATAACTACTGTCACAGGAATATAATGTCTGTCAACATAACTACTGTCACAGGAACACAATGTCTGTCAACATAACTACTGTCACAGGAATACAATGTCTGTCAACATAACTACTGTCACAGGAACACAATGTCTGGCAACATAACTAACCTACTGTCACAGGAATACAATGTCTGTCAACATAACTACTGTCACAGGAACACAATGTCTGTCAACATAACTACTGTCACAGGAATACAATGTCTGTCAACATAACTACTGTCACAGGAACACAATGTCTGTCAACATAACTAAACTACTGTCACAGGAATACAATGTCTGTCAACATAACTAAACTACTGTCACAGGAACACAACGTCTGTCAACATAACTACTGTCACAGGAATACAATGTCTGTCAACATAACTACTGTCACAGGAACACAATGTCTGTCAACATAACTACTGTCACAGGAATACAATGTCTGTCAACATAACTAAACTACTTTCACAGGAACACAATGTCTGTCAACATAACTACTGTCACAGGAATACAATGTCTGTCAACATAACTACTGTCACAGGAATACAATGTCTGGCAACATAACTAACCTACTGTCACAGGAATACAATGTCTGTCAACATAACTAAACTACTGTCACAGGAACACAACGTCTGTCAACATAACTAACCTACTGTCACAGGAACACAACATCTGTCAA